>NC_052150.1:53668401-53845901 GCF_902713615.1 Scyliorhinus canicula
TGTTATTGCAGGATAAATGTTCATCAAAACACCAGGAGAACTCACTGGTTCTTTTTTCAAATAGTGGCATTTCATCATTACTGTCCATTTGGGAGAGCAGATGGGGCCTAAGTTTAATGCCTTCTTCGAAATTTGGCACGTCTGACAGTTTACCACTCCTTCAGTAAAGTGCCACCTAAATAATGTGCTGAAGTCTGTGGAGAGGGGTTTGAATCCATGACTCAAGAGTAGAATGATAACGCTGAACCTAGGAAAATAAGACGACAACCACTACAGATCAAAGGTGAACCTTCTACTTAGCACAAGTAAGCATAAGATATTAAATGGTGGGTAAATTCAGAAGCAACACATTCGGTTGTAATAAAAACTGGTGGGAAATTGGGCAGAACGGTGGCGCAGTGGGTTAGCACTGCGGCCTCATGGCGCTGAGGTCCCAGGTTTGATCCCAGCTCTGGGTCACTGTCCGTGTGGAGTTTGCACATTCTCCCCGTGTTTGTGTGGGTTTCACCCCCCCAACCCAAAAATGTGCAAGCTAAGTGGATTGGCCATGCTAACTTGCCCCTTAATTGGAAAAATTGAATTGAGTACTCTAAATAAAAAAAAATATATATTAAACTAAAACTGGTGGGAAGATTATATTTAGAGTTGTCTCCTTCAAACATGACAAACTGGGCGTATGGGAGAGCTGAATTGACCTGAGAAGGTTTTACTTTTGTAACAGCTATTGTGCAAATGAAGAATCACGTTATTTTTAAAGTATACTATTCTCCAGCAATATCTTACTGGTTGTTGCTGAGAGGAGTTTGATTTTTAAAATTTTATAATATATAATTAAAATTTTTAATGCCAATAGGGATTGGAGTTCTAAATGTGCCAAAATCCATCAATAAAGGGGTTTGCTGCTCAAACGGGAGAGGGCAAAACTGCGACAGTTGGGAGTTCAATGTAAGGAAGTGAAAGATGATCCACTTTAGACCTAAACAAGATAAATCAGAAGATTTCTAAATGATGAGAAACTAGTAACGGTGGAGGAGCAATAAGATTTAGGGTTAGAACCTATCATGCAGAAGGAGGCCATTTGGCCGATGGAGTTTGCACCGACCCTCTGAAAGAGCAGTCTACCTAGCCCACTCCCCCACCCTATCCCTGTAACCCCATAATCCTGCCTAACCTACACATCTTTGGACACTAATGGGCAATTGAGGGTTCATGTAGAGCAATCACTAGACACCAGTGAGCAGGTTAAGTACACATGTGTAAAGCTCTGATTAGACTTCATTCAGTTCTGGACATCCCACATGAGGAAGGATATATTGACCTTGGAGTGGGCACAGCACAGATTTACCAACATGATACATGCAAAAAGGTTTGTAATTCCTTAGCGAAAGACGATTAAGTGTCGAATGAATTGAAATATATAATGTGCTGAAGGGAGTTGATAGGATAGGGAGAAACTAATAATAATCTTAGTGTCACAAGTAGGCTTACATTAACAGTGCAATGAAGTTCCTGTGAAAAGCCCCTAGTTGCCACACTCCGACACCTGTTTGGGTATACTGAGGGAGAATTCAGAATGTCCAATTACCCTAACAAGCATGTCCTTCGGGACTTGTTGGAGGAAACCGGTGCACCCGAAGGAAATCCATGCAGACACGGGAAGAATGTGCAGACTCCGCATAGACAGTGACCCAAGCTGAGAATCGAACCCGGCTCCCTGGTGATGCAACAGTTTTAACAACTGTGCTACCATGCCGTCCTGTTTCCTTTGCTGGAGGAGTCCAGAGGTGGGGAATAATCTTAAAATTAGAACAAGACTATTCATGTCTCGGCACGGTAGCACATTCTCCCTGTGTCTGCGTGGGTTTCTTCCAAGTGCTCCTGTTTCCTCCCACAACTCCCGAAAGACATGCTGTTAGGGGGCAGCACGGTGGCACAGTGGTTAGCATTGCTGCCTACGGCGCTGAGGACCTGGGTTCGAATCCCGGCCCTGGGTCACTGTCTGTGAGGAGTTTGCACATTCTCCCCGTGTCTGCATGGGTTTCGCCCCCACAACCCAAAGATGTGCAGGTTAGGTGGATTGGCCACATTAAATTGCCCCTTAATTGGAAAAAATAATTGGGTACTCTAAATTTATAAAAAAAAAGACATGCTGTTAGGTAATTTGGACCTTCTGAATTCTCCCTCAGTGTACCCGAACAGGTGTCGGAGTGTAGCGACTAGGGACTTTTCACAGTAACTTCATTGCAGTATTAATGTAAGCCTACTTGTGACAATAAAGATAATTATTATAAGTGATGTTCGGAAGCATTTCTTCACACAAAGAATAGGTAGGTGAAATGTGGAATTCTCTCCCTCTAAAAATCTATTCAAATTAAGTTTATTAAAATTTTCAAACAGAGATTGGTGAGAGTATTAAGAGAAATAAAATCAACGTAGGTAAATGGAATTATGATACAGTTCAGCCATGATATAATTGAATGGTAGAGCAGGTTGAGGGCCTAAATGGCCTACATTTGGTTTCTACGTTCCAGATCCATGAACAATCCTACAGAATGCGTAGATGCATTAATGTTTCTAATCTGTTTCTAATTGATGTTCCTAATCTTTGGGATGAGATGTTAAAATTCAGTATTGAATGTAAGAGATTCCTTGGTATATTTGAGAAAGATTAGGAAATTGTCAGCCCCTTCCAAAGATACTTTCCTGAAGCATTAGCATAAATAAGCTATTATGTTTGCTTAAATAACAAGAAACTATACTTTTACAGTAATTCTTTAAAAAAATTTTTTTAAATTCAAATCAGGATATATATAACATACAAACAATCATTCAAATAAACAAAATACTGTTCTCCCAATTTGAGATTTTTCCTCCTTATTTCCATTAAACCTTTCCTTTTTTCCCTATCCCCCTACCCACTCCTTTATGCACTAGCAACAAACAGATCTGTAAAGAGAAGCAAGAACAGCTTCCATCTCATCCAGAACTCCCCAACTGAGCCGCAAAGGGCAAACTTAATTTTCTCAAGTTTAAAGAATTCCACAGGATCCACAAACCATGTTGATACTTTTTGAGGATCTTCTGACTTCCATTCCAATAAAATCTGCCTCCGTGCAATCAACATGGCAGAGGTAACCACACTGGCTCCTTTCCCTTCTATTGGCAGCACGGTGGCATAATGGTTAGCACTATTGCTTCACAGTGCCAAGGTCCCAGGTTCGATTCCAGGATTGGGTCAGTCTGTGCAGAGTCTGCATGTTCTCTCCGTGTCTGCGTGGGTTTCCTCCGGGTGCTCCGGTTTCCTCCCACAAATCCCAATAATGTGCTTGTTAGGTGAATTGGACATTCTAAATTCTCTCTGTGTACCCGAACAGGCGACGGAGCATGGCGACTAGGGGCTTCAGGGCCGGCTCAAGGCACCGGCAACTCAGGCTGTTGCCCGGGGCGCCATGTGCTTGGGGGCGCCAGAGACTCGGGTCCTGCGCATGCGCAGTTGGGCCGGTGCCAACCAGCGCATGCGCGGTGGCCGCCCGCCCCCAGGGCGGCCCCCCGGCTCGGTCCGCCCCCCCCGGGTCCGCCCCCCGCCCCGCCCTCGGGTCCGCCCGCCCCCCCGCGTGTCCGCCCCCCCTGGGTCCGCCCCTCCTCGGCCTTGCTCCCCCTCGGCCCAGCCCCCCCAGCCCCCACCCCCCCCGGCCCCCCCCGCCCCCCCCAAGGGCACCGAAGTTCAGCTTGCCCGGGGCGCCAGCAACCCTAGAGCCGGCGCTGAGGGGCTTTTCACAGTAACTTCATTGCAGTGTTAATCTAAGCCTACTTGTGACAATAATAAAGATTATTCTTAGTCCTGGTATTTCCAATACTCCAAAAATTGCCTCAAGAGGTCTCGGTAATATTTCCAGCTCCACAACTTTGGATAATGTTTTAAATATTGAGATCCAAAACCCAACTAATTGTGGACACGGCCAGAACATGTGGGCATGGTTAGCTAGTCCTTCTTTACATTTATCTACTGCTTCTGTGAAGAATCTGCTCATTCTTTCCTGTGTGATATGAGCCCAATGTACTACCTTGAATTGTACCAAGTGCATCCAAGCACATGGAAGATGTGGTATTGACCCTGTGCATAAATTCACTCCACACTGCCCATTCCAATTCCATATCCAACTCTTGCTCTCATTTTTGTTTTATCTCCTCAGTCAAGAGTTTTCTTTGCGTCCATCAGCCATCTATAAATATGTGGCTCAGTGTCATACTTTGTCACATCAATAGGTGTCTCTGGATTCAAAGATGAGGTCTACTCAGATTCGGCCATATTAGCAGGTGAGTGGACAGCTGAATTCTTGACCAGCAGCTCTTTGGGCACTTGGGGCAGAATGTCCCAGGGCTGAGGTAGTGGGATCTCTAGGGCAGGACTCTTTCATCTTCTGTCCTTGCTGTGCCCCATGGTTAAGATGTTGTGGTTCAATGCAAGATGCATCCTGAGGGACAAGGTACTGCCATTTTGAACAATCGGGGCCGTGCTTCAAGGAAGCTTCTAAGTGTGTTTGAAGAAGAGGGACTCACTTTGTTTTGTAAAGCTCCTTAACCGTTTGACTGCATTAAAGGCGCTATATCAATCTTGGCTTTCGTTGTTTCTCTGCACTGCGCGCGCCTCCAAATCAAAGGTGCATGCACTGCGCGCGCCTCCAAATCAAACGTGCGTTAACGTCACGGATTTGCGCCATGAGGTCACTGCGGACGCATGGCTTGCGGCGCGGTGACGTCAGAGGGGTTTGTGGGTGATGTCAGCGACCGGGACCCGGTGTCTGCGAGCCGGCTGGAGGAGAGGTTTCATCGCTCGGCTTCAGGCGGCCGTCGCCACCACGCTGGGCCCCGCTGCCTCACCGTCCTGTCGATGGCTCGCTCATTTCAGTGCTCGGAGAGGCGATGGTGGTGGCCCTCCTGGCCTCGGCGCAGCGCGCTCAGCGGGAGAGCCGGAGCGGGGATGGTTGCTGGTGCTCGGCCGCAGGGTGAACTTGGACCCGGCCCCGGGCCAGAGTCTGCTCAGGAGAGGTGAGCTGGTGTGTGACGGCTGGTATCTGACACCCCACCTTTCCCAATGGCTCTGTCATCCTGCCTGAATGCATCGCACATGCAGGGTGAAGACACCGCATTTCTGGGGGTTCCCTTCCGCTTCCAGTTTTCATTTATATCACCAGATGATTTGGGAGACAGCTGTGACATATTCATTTTAAGGTCCAGCCAAAGCACAAAGGTGGAGATGCTTTCAATAGCCAACGTGACTAGCAGCATTTGAAAGGTTAAAGTCCAAGTTGAAGTTGGTAAAATAATTTTTGCAGGGCGAAATGTATGAGAATCTGGATTGTCATCCTTTAAATTTCAGGTTGGTGCAGGGCAGGCAGAAATTGACAGTGAGGATCGATCACATTTCAATGATTTTCAGGAGATAGGCATTACTTGATGTTTAAACACTGCCATGGATTGCCATGTGCTACAGCAAGAAACTAATGGTAAAGCTGTCGAAGTTACCTTGTGGCCAGACAATGTTGAAGTAAATGTTTTTCCTTGTGGCTGCCTTGTATTTGAGAGTTCCCTTGCATGTTGTCTCACCAAGTGGTCAGACATGGGTATGAGCCAGAATGTTCCCTGCCACTCCTAGCTGACAAACTACTATTTAATTTATTAATCTTCATTCAGTCGTGCATTTCCCTGAAGCAGGTGTCTATCATTTGTTTGTCTTTGTAGCACAAGAGCCTTTGGATCAGGTATAAAGATGACATTTTCCCATTAATTTATATGTTCTACGTGCTAAGCCGCATGCTCAGCAAACAATCGATCCTGACCCACTGTCTGCTGCCAATGCAATATCGCCGTGAGCATGTGCACTAGGCACTCTGCTATGCCCAGCCTGCCGGAAAGTCTTCAAATGGAAATGTGTTTATCCTTCAGTGTTCATCCCACTTTTTCTCCATTGTATTGTTTAACAGAGAGAGGGGGCAAAGTGGGCTAGTCAGAGGGCTGTGAGACATAGATGGTCAGACAAAGTATCGGTTCCAGGAAACCTTGGGAAGTCTGATTTTTACCTAGAAAACTTATATTAGGAAGAAAATATAGTCTCATCTCACTGATATTATTTCTCATACCGATATTTAACCCTCATGCCTGTTGTATGTTGTCTGAAGATTTCCGATAGAAATATATTTTAAAACTTAATTTACGAGATGTGAGCATCGCTGGTTAGGGCATCATTTATTGATCATTTATTGCCCTTCCTTTGTGGTGAGCTGCTGCCTTGAACGGTTACAATCCCTCGGGTATAAGTACACCCGCAGTGCTGTTTGGGATAAAGTTCCAGGTTTTTCACCCAGTGACAGTGAAGGAAAAGTTCTATATTTCCAGGTTTTGGGGGGGGGGGGGGGGGGGGGGGGGTGGCAGGTGACTTGGAGGGGAACCTCCAGGTGGCAGGGTTCCCAGATATCTGCTGCTCCTGTCCTTCTAGATGGTAGTGGTCTTTGTGGGTTTGGAAGTTGCTGCCCAAGGATCCTTGGTAATTTCCTGCAGTGCATCTTGTAGATGGTACACATAGCAGCCCCTGTTGGCAGTGATGGTGGGATTGAATGCTTGTGGAAGGGGTAGCAATCAAGCGGGCTGCTTTGTTCTGGATGGTGTCGAGCTTCTTGTGTTTTTGGAGTTGCATCCAGGCAAGTGGAGAGTATTCCATTGCACTTCTAACTTGTGCCTTTAAGACGGCAGACAGGTTTTGGGGAGGGGAGGGGGAGGGGGAGGGGGGGGGGGGGGGTCAGGAGGTGAGTTACTTGCCGTATGATTCCTTGCCTTTGACCTGTTCTGGTAGCCACAGAATTTATATGGCTAGTTCAGTTCAGTTTCTGATCAATGGTAGTTCAGTTTCTGATCAATGATAACCCCAAGGATGTTGATTGTGGGGGATTCAGCGATGGTAATGCCATTTGAAGGTCATGGGGCGATGGTTAGATCTTCTCTTGTAGGACATGGTCAATGCCTGGCACTTGCCACTTGTCAACCCAAACCAGGATATTGTCCAGGTCTTGCTGTATTTGGACATGAACTGCTTTATTATCTGACGACCTGCGAATGGCGCTGAACATTGTGCAGTCATCTGCGAACATCCCGACTTCTGACCTTATGATAGACGGGAGGCCATTGATGAAGTAGCTGAAGATGGTTGTGCCTCAAACACTGTTCTGAAGTACTCCTGCAGTGATATCCTGGAGCCGAGATGATTGACCTTCAACCACCACAACCATCTTCCTATGTGCCAGATGCGACTGCAATCAGCGGAGAGTTTTCCCCCTGATTCCCATTGACTCCAGTTTTGTCAGGGCTCCTTGATACCATACTCGGTCGAATGTTGCCTTGATGTCAAGGGCAGTCACACTCACCCCAAGGAATTACTTTGTAACGGTATTTCTGAGCACAGCGTTTGCAGTTATTTACCTAGTAATTCAAGTGAAATTAATAAAAGCAAAATACTGCGATGCTGGACATCTGAAATACAAACAGAAAATGTTGGATGAACACAGCAGTTCTGGCAGAATATGTGGAGAGAAACAGAGTTTTTTTTTTTTCTTAAATAAATTTAGAGTACCCAATTAATTTTTTCCAATTAAGGGGCAATTTAGCATGGCCAATCCACCTACTCTGCACATCTTTTGGGTTGTGAGGGCGAAACCCACGCAAACACGGGGAGAATGTGCAAACTCCACACAGACAGTGACCCAGAGCCGGGATCGAACCTGGGACCTCGGCGCTGTGAGGCAACAGGGCTAACCCACTGCGGCACCGTGCTGCCCGAGAGAAACAGAGTTAACGCGTTTCAGGTCTATAGAAGGTTCACCTAGCCCAAAATATTAACGGCCGCAAATGCTGCCAGACCTACTCTTTCTCTCCCCCTCCCCACCTCCATTCCTCAGCCCAACTGATTTCTGAGGAATGCTTAGCAGCGTCAACTTAAGGGAGCCAAAAGAAAAGACCATGCTCCCACAAAAAATTAAATGCATGTATTTATGTAAGTGTGCGAGGAGTTGAAAGCTCTAAATGTGCTGCCCAACAAACTTGGGAGCTCTCTCTAGCGGCAGTGACAAAGATTCGCCAAGTCGCTTCCCTTCGCACCTCCCTTTACATTCTCCTGGTGCCAGAAATGCCACTGACCCCCTCTTTTTAAAAACAAAAAGTCGCTGTTTGATCAAAAAAGAGATCACAAGATCTCCCCATGCACGTATGTAAAAGTGATGGCGAGCGAAAAGTGACTCGCTGTATTACTATGAAGTTCCAGATTTTCAGTATTTTGCTCATGTATGATGTCCTTCGACAAGATCCTGGTTAGGCGCCGTCTGGAGCATTGTGTCCAGTTTACTTCCTTCAAAACAGAAGCCAGAGGAGCTGTTTCAAAGGAGGGCTACTAGAATGACCAAATGTCAAGGTGTTTGCGTGAGCCCAGTCCCTGGCGAGAAATGGGGGGAGAGTTCCCTATTTAGTTTGAAGAGTGGCTGCCATGCTTTAGTAACCTTGATTTGGAGGCTGGATGCATCCGGTTTGATGGAGCGCAGAATATCTGACCGTCAGGCCCTGACCACTGGCCCTATATTATTCTATCCTCTGCTCGTTGTGAGAGGTTGGAGGTGGCCGAGCGGGTCGAGTCATACCCTCTAGCTGGGACCTAGGTTGTGAGTTGCTTGGGCACCGGAGCAGCGGAATGGTAGAAGTGAAGGTGCTTCATTCATTGGAATCCATGAGAGATCCTGAGGTGTGTTTGTTGATCCTGTCTTGACGTCTGCCTTCTCCAGCAACATAGATGGTGTTATTATCCTGCAATTCTCAATAATCCTGAATGTTACTCCCTTGTGATTATGTTGTTGTTTGTTTATTGTTGCCTTTTCTCCTGCAACAGTGTGTGGTATGTGAGAACGAGGCGAGTGTCGTCTGTTATCCTGTTCTAGCAAAAATCATATTGAGTCGATTATGTGAAATGTGGTTTGTGCACAGTTTTAATCCTTTTTGTCTTTGTGTGTTATAATCCTTGTGTTTTGGGAGGAGTGTTTTTTTAACACCCCATGTCTTGTTTATCATGAAGATGAGTGGAGCCAGGTTGGGGTGATGGGTGAATGGCGGGGGTGGAGTTGGATAGGGTCAGTTAAGACCTCGTTGAGATTGAGGATAGAGCTAACCGTGGGGCTTTTATTTTTTGTTACTTTGAATTAAAAAATCCGTGCCCATTTCCGTCTATGGCCTGAGCAGATTGTATCCTGGTGAGAACTGGGTTCCTTCTGACGTTTCCTTCAGGTCGGTGTTCTTCGGTTTTAAAAAAATAGGTAGTACTGTAAACATAAACGAGTTGGAGGAAAATGAGCTGGTCTGATTAGTAAGTTTGTGGATGACACCAAGGTTGGTGGAGTGGCAGATAGTGTTGAAGATTGTCGGAGGATACAGCAGGACATAGGTTGGAGACTTGGGCAGAGAAGGGGCTGGTTTAGCTCACTGGGCTAAATCGCTGGCTTTTAAAGCAGACCAAGGCAGGCCAGCAGCACGGTTCGATTCTCATACCAGCCTCCCCGGACAGGCGCCGGAATGTGGCGACTAGGGGCTTTTCACAGTAACTTAATTGAAGCCTACTCGTGACAATAAGCGATTTTCATTTCATTTTCAGAGAAATAGCAAATGGAGTTGCAAATGGTAGGTATAACAGCGGAGAAATATACTGTAAATGGTAAAACTCTTAGGAATATGGAAAGTCAAAGAGATCTGGGCGTGTCGGTCCACAGATCTTTGAAAGTGGCAACTCAAGTGGGCAAGGTAGTCAAGAAAGCATAAGGAATGCTTGCCTTCATTGGATGGGGCATTGAGTATAAAAACTGACAAGTCATGCTACACTTGTATAGAACCTTGGTACGGCTGCACTTGGAATATTGCGCACAATTCTGATTGCCACACTACCAGAAGGATGTGGAGGTTTTAAGAGAGGGTGCTGAGGAGGTTTAGTAGGATGTCTGGAGGGTATTAGCTATGCAGAGAGGCTGAATAGACTCGGACTGTTTTCATTAGAATGACGGACATTGGGGAGTGGCCTGATGGAGGTCTACAAATTATATGGGGCATGGATAGAGTGGATGGGAGGGCACTCTTTCCCAGGATGGAGGGGTCAGTCACCAGGTGGCATAGGTTTAAGGTCCATGGGACAAAGTTTAGAGGAGATGTGCAAGGCAGCTTTTTTTTTTACACAAAGGGTGGTAAGTGCGTGGAACGTGTTACAAGGAGAGGCTATGGAAGTAGATACTTTAACGGCGTTCAAAAGGCATCTCGACAAATGCATGGATAGGATGGGAAAGAGCGATATGGCACTAGGAAGTGCTGAGGGTTTTGGCCAAGGGTGATTCGTGACCGGTACTGGCTTGGAGGGCCGAAGGGCCTGTTCCTGTGCTGTATTGTTCTTTGTACTGAGCCTGTCCAGGATTTTCCATTTTGATTTCAAGTGAAAGAAAGTTGTATGATGCCATTTTGTCTACAGGCCCCAGTGCTGTATGTTTGGCTCACTGTTTCACATGATGGAGAAACACTAGAACTGCATGCAGCAAACACTGTCTTCCTGGTCACTGGGCCTAATAAATTCACAAGAACAAACCATGAATAATGCAAATAGAATGGAATTGACTGGGCTTTGTTATTGCCCACAGACCATTTGACAAAATGTTTTTGTCTGCCTATTTAAAAATGTCAAGTATTGTGCCCATCAACAAACAGCCTTTCAATAAAAACTTAGTCAGTAAATAACACTTTTGTGTCACTGTTTCCTATATCTCAACTAATGCTGTAGGCCTGCTCCTGAAAAAGAAGCTCCATGTTAGTAAGAAGACAGTTTAGCTATTCAATGCTGATAAATTGATCATTCAGCCCTTGTGACTGGATTTGGAACAGATGTCTCATATCTGAAAGTTTTGTGACATGAGAACCCTTCTGATTAATTTGGAACTTGGGATGAGAAAAATGAGTAGTAAATTTTGAAATAAAAACATGTTGATGGATGTCCCGTTAAACTTCCAGCTGCAAGCTGCACTAGGTATTGTAGAAAGGACATGAGAAAAGAGAAGCGCATATTAAAGAAGAAAAAGATTGTTTTACAACCGAATAAGTGGAAACCATCTTGTGACAATTGTCCTGTAAACATTTTTTAAAAGCTGCATTGAAAATTGATTACAGTTATAGATGACAGTTTATCATCTTTGTGGAAGTTTGGCATTGAACAATGAGATGTTAGGATAGGTGACTAAAAGTTTGGTTAACGAGGTAAGTTTTCAGGAACAGAGGGAAGTGAAGGAGAATTCCAGCGTATGGAGCTTAGGCAGCTGAGAGCTTGGCATCAATGGTAGAGTGCTGAAAAGGTATACGTCCCTCAGTCCTACAATGAAGTGTCATCAGAGATGATATTCGTGAAATGTGACCTTGAAACTGACTGAATGCTGCTAAGTTGAACTAAACTGATGCTTAATGCTTAAAAGAAAAGATGGATGAGGCGATACATTTATAAATTTAATGTAGACTCAGTAAAAATATTTTTCACATTGCCATCTCTCCCCTTGAACAGCTGTTGTTGCACAATGCATTCACGGGGTGCATATTGATAAGGTCCACAGGAAAAATAGGGACTGCAACTGGCACAATAGCTTAACTGAGGCCATGCCACGAGCAAAAATCACACTGGGAAGGCAGAATATCCAACTTGCAAAGTGGTTCACAGGGCACAGAATCAACTTGAGATTGTCTGAAATTGCAAAGCTTTTGTGAAATGCACATGGAATGCCCTCTGTTGGTGACATTGACTTGTGCTAGTCGAGGCCTCGTGCTTCTGAACAAATAAGAAAATAGATTTTCCATTTTTCTAACAGGTCAACATAATACATATAAAAGTACTTTTAATCCCCACAACTTCTCTCTTGTGGGCAACATTTTAATATCTGTTGCCACCTGTTGTTGGGTTTCACTTTATGATCCAGTTTAATGAACAGAATAGTCAATTCGGGAGCTAGATTTCATGAAAATATTTAGTTTCTTTGTGGTGATGTTATTTGACTTCAATATTTTCTAGGGGTCCCCTTCCTTCCTGTCCTCTGCTTTCCTACCTCAAAAGTCAATAGCAGTTTTTCTCTTTCTAAAGTTTGTATACATTTTCTTTTAGAGTTATGTGCGTCTGCAGCATCTTTGCAGTATAGCTCTAAGAAAGTGGATCTACCTCCATTGGAAGGTCGGAAGTTCTATTTTGATACTCACGCAATGGTACGACAACTGGAAGAATATGGTAAGTATAACTTTGTGCGTATTTTCCTATTGAAAGTGCCTTGATTTTATTTTCTATTTTACCATTGTATTTTCTAAATCAATTGGTCTGGAGGAGTGAACTGATCTGAGTGATTTAGATTGATTGCAAAGACGAGAAAATTCTGGGTGTTCATAAATAACTAGCAATCCTAGAATTTGAATCTGTGAACATTTGGAGGGAAGAAAAATTGCTATTCCACCTAGAAATCAAGTTTCCAACCTACTATGAATAACAGGAATTAGGAGCAGAAGTAGGTAATTCAGCCTTTTGAGCCTGCTCCTCCATTCAATCAGATCATGGCTGATCTCTTTCTGGTTTCAAAGCCACCTCCCTACATATTCCTTTAACCCGTTTTTTGTGTGAAATATATTTATCTCCCTCTTGAAACCATTTAAAGATTCGGACTCCATCGCACTATGGGGCAGCGAGTTCCACAAATTCACCACCGTCTGCAAGAAGTAGTGCCTCCTCATCTCAGTTTTAAATTTACCGCCTCTCAACCTATATCTGTGACCTCTTATTCTAGATTGCCCCACAAGGGGAACATTCAACTACATTTACTTCATCAATCCCTTTTAGTATTTTATATACCTCGATCCCCTCTCGTCCTTCTAAACTCCAACGAGTATAAGCCCAAATTGTTTAATCCCTCTTCATACGTCAAGTCAACCCTTTCACCCCCCGATTCAATCTGGTGAACCTCCCCTGAACTGCTTCCAATGCACCACATCCTTCCTCAAATAACCCTAAACTCAATGCAATACTCCAGATGTGGTCTCACCAGCATCCTATACAATTGCAACAACACTTTTCTCTTACTTTTATACTCCAGGCCTTTTGCAATAAACGCTGACATTCCATTTGCCTTTCTTATTACATTTTGTACCTATATAATCTTTATTGTCACAAGTAGGGTTACATTGAAATGAAGTTACTGTGAAAAGCCCCTAGTTGCCACATTCCAGCGCCTGTTCGGGTACACAGAGGGAGAATTCAGAATGTCCAAATTACCTAAGAGCACATCTTTCGGGACTAGTGGGAGGAAACCCACGCAGATCAGGGAGAACGTGCAGACTCTGCCCAGAGTCACAGACTGACATTCTGCGATTCATGAACAAAGACACCCAGATCCTCTGCCCAAATGCATTTTGAATCTGCTTTCCATTTAGATAATTTGCCTGACTCTTTTTTCCGGCCAAAATGGATAACCTCATACTTATCCGCATTAAACTCCATCTGCTGAATTTTGGCCCAATCTCCTAGCCTATCGATATAGAACATACAGTGCAGAAGGAGGCCATTCGGCCCATCGAGTCTGCACCGACCCACTCAAGCCCTCACTTCCACTCTAACCCCGTAACCCAATAACCCCTCCTAACCTTTTTGGTCTCTAAGGGCAATTTATCATGGCCAATCCGCCTAACCTGCACGTCTTTGGAATGTGGGAGGAAACTGGAGCACCCGGGGGAAACCCACAGACACGGGGAGAACATGCAGACTCCGCACAGGCAGTGACCCAGCGGGAAATCGAACCTGGGACCCTGGCACTGTGAAGCCACTGTGCTATCCACTTGTGCTATCGTGCTGCCCTAAAATATCTGTCTGTAAAATCTGTATCTCCTCTTCACTGCCTGCTTTCCGATCTATTTTAGTATCATCCGCAAATTTTGCTATGTTACACTCTGTCCCTGCTTGTAGATCATTTATATTGATTGTAAACAGTTGAGGTCAGAGAATTGAACCCTGCGGCACCCCACTAGTTACAGTTTGCCAGCCAGAGAAGGGCTTATTTAACCCAACACTCTGCTTCCCGTCAGTCAGCCAATCCTCAATCCAATCTAATATTCTACCCCAACCCCCTGTGATCTCACCTTTTGGTTCAATCTTTTATGCGGCGCCTTCTCAAACACCTTCTGGAAGTCTAGCTATATGAAATGAAATGAAAATCGCTTATTGTCACGAGTAGGCTTCAATGAAATTACTGTGAAAAGCCCCTAGTCGCCACATTCCGGCGCCTATTTGGGGAGGCTGGTACGGGAATTGATCCATGCTGCTGGCCTGCCTTGGTCTGCTTTAAAAGCCAGCGATTTAGCTCAGTGGGCTTAAACTGAGGGATGCTTTAATATAATGGTACAGTAGAGTAATGGTCTGGATTTTACAGGTGTAGGACAGCAAGATCATCATTAGAATCATAGAATCTGTACAGTTCAGAAGGAGGCCATTTGGCCCATGCAGTCTGCACATACCCTCTGTAAGAAGAAGGACCACTCCCCGCCCTATCCCTGTAACCCATCTAACCTGCACATCCCTGGACACAAGCAATTTAGCATGGCCAATCCACCTAACCTGCACCTCTTTGGACTGTGGGAGGAAACTTGAGCACCTGAAGGAAATCCATGGTGACACGGGGAGAATGTGCAAACTACACACAGTCACCCAAGGTTGGAATTGAACCCAGGTCCCTGGCGCTGTGAGACAGCAGTGCTAGCCACTGCCACCCATTAATCCTCTGAAACTGAAGTAGCTTCTGGATTCTACATGTGCACAGTTAAACATGGAAATCTGATTGCACATCTCCAGAGGAAGCATTGATGTGATTTCCCCCCCCCCCTGCCCCAGACTGCAATCAATTTGAAATTATTAAACCGGCAAAACCTCCATATTTACATTCTTAGTCCCATTGTAAAAGTACTTGTATCTTGTTGAATGCTGTTTCTAATAATGTACCATATTCTTAGTCACTGCTAAAAAACCTCAATTTATTTTTTAAAATTTATTTATCAGAGTTACAAAGCAAGAGCATAGAGGGGACAGGGGCAAACCCCTAATCCATCTCATTGCCTGCTCCAAAAGAAAAATTCAAATTGAATACAACCCATGGTCCCCACAAGAAGGGCATACCAGATCCAGGCATTACATGTGACCTCGCGCTCGATCTTAGCCAAAAGGCCAAGAAGCAATATAATTTTTTTTAAGGTCTTTTCCTTTATTTTAGCTTCTACCATGCGTATGTCCCAGTTAAGGACCGATATTGATTTTACTTCCTGGTTTTCTGTCTGCTTTAGTAAGACACAAACCTTAAAGCTTAAACTGATATTAGAAGTGGGATTCATTGTGGTCGAGATATCACTGGCTTGAAGTTCGAGGACGAACAGTCCTCAAACATGTGGTTGAACGTGTGAGTACTCCTTAAGTGGAACCAGGAATCTCAAAGGCATTGGCATATGCTAGTGATGGCTGGTAAGAGAGTCTGACTGAGAAAACGGGTTTGAGAGTTACAGATTACCACAGATAGGTGATTGAGGTAATTTACAAAGTTAGTTAAGAAGCAACAGTTTAGATATGATGTATGAGCTAAATAAAGCAAAGCATAAGACCTATGACAGGTGAGAGCTGTTTACTGATCCAGGAGTAGGAATGGACGGATGGAGCAGAGTGTGTTGGTCTCTGTGGGTTGTAGTGGCAGCCTTCTGCTCAGTATCCAAGTGTTAGGAAGTCCTTCCCACAGTCTTCCTCCATCTTCCCTAGTCTTCCTCCATCTTCTTCCCTGGTCTTCCTCCATCTGAAGAAGACAGCTGTCTGACCAGGACTGCCTCCATCTCTGAATTCCATTAATATACTTTATTTATAGGGACTGATATTTTGCCCTCTGTCAATTACTTGTTGGAACCCTTCTAAGCAATAAATATAGGACAGGTATCCAAGATGTGGGTAGCTCACTCTTTGACTGGTGCAGGCATGATAGGCTGGCTAGTCTCCTCCTTTCCTGTAAAAAATTTATGATTCTATATCAGGGTGGTCATCTCCCACTTGCCCTTTAGCTTGAGGTAACTTTTTTATTTACCTCCTGTTGAGGGCCAATTGCTAACCCTTACCAGACACCTTATAGGTAAAAGGATATCATAGGAACATGGACGCTTGAATCAGGAGCTCTCAATACATTTATGGACAGTTTGTGAAAATGTTATCTCTGTCAAGGTGGCCACCAATTTCATAAGAATTCTAAAGGCCCTATTTCTGACACCTTGTTTGCTGACATCACTTCTGGTGGATATCTGGAGATGCATTTGACTTGGCGGCAGATTCCAGCTGGCATCAGGAACGAAGAAATCCACGACAGATCGCTAGATCTTTGTGAACAGCTTTTTCCGAATTAAGTGCCTTGGCTTTGCCACTGATTACAAAATCTGGGCCAATATTTAGAGGCATTTGACCAGTCAGTCACTGGTTCAGTATTCCCATGCCTGAAACTCAAGTTGGTGTACTTCCCTAGGGATCCTATAATATTTCCTGTATTTATATCATTGTAGATCAGTTTTTAGGTTAATTTGCATTACCATATCTTTGTCTTGATAGAGATATATATTATAGTTAAAATATAAAGGGTGGAAGAGATCTGTTATCTAATCATTTGAAATACCAAACTGTTTTCAGTTCTTTGGTTAGTCACAAGACTAAATGGTAAATTTAATAAGTTTTGCTGTATCAAAAGAAATTTTACATGAACTCAGGAAGTCCCCAGGCACTTTATGATGAAGCACATTTTTGAGATAAAGTCACTGTGTAATAGAAGAAAACTGGGCAACCAATGACTGAATATTTTTTTAAAATGTGGGTGCATTGGCCATGATAAATTGCCCTTAGTGACCAAAAAGTTTAGGAGGGGTTGTTGGGTTACGGGGATAGGGTGGAAGTGAGGGCTTAAGTGGTTTGGTGCAGACTCGAATGGCCTCCTTCTGCACTGTATGTTCTATGTTCCTTGAGAGGTAAATATTGGCTAGGAGACGAGCTTCTCAACTCTTCTTTAAATTGTGCCAAACGATCATTTGTATCCATTGGTGCTATAACCTGACAGGAGGCCCAGGGATCTGCAACACCCAAGTCCCTGTGGCCTCACCTGAATACGATCTACCCAGATGAGGGGGCGGGGCTAACCCCCTTTTCCCAGGACTGCTGGGATATAAATGCCTCTACGTAGGTTTGGGCTGGGTGCGGGAGACCCTTCGGGGAGTAGGAGACGTGTATGGTAACCTGAATAAAACCAAATGTTTCTCCAGACGTCGATTCTGAGTGGTTGCTTGCCTGAGACTTGACACTGGCGACGAGGGTCAAGTGGAGGTTGAGGATGCGCCATTTCCTTTGGACCGGGTCCACTTCGATTAGGCCTCAGATGGCCTCCACTCAGGCGGCAGACGTGCCACTAATTGGTAAGCTTGAGACGTTCGACGGCGAGACTGGGAATTGGACCCAGTACATAGAATGAATTATCTATTTTTTTGTCTGAACAACAATGTTGGGGACGACAGACAGACGCTGACCCTCCTTGCGGCGCAGAGACTTAGAGCATTATGAAAAGTTTATCCCGACTCACCCAACGACTGCCAGTTCCTGGAGCTTGTTGTGCTGGTCGGCAACCATTTCGACCTGAAACCGCCATTAATTGTTTACCGTTTTCATTTCCACACGGCTTCTCAACACTGAGGTGAACCTATAACGGCATTCCTGAGCCAATTGCCCAAACTCCGTGTTCTGCGAGTTCAGGCCAGTGTTATCAGAAGGACTTCAAGACCGGTGGGTTTGCGAACTCAGACGGGACGACCCAAGAACGTTTGTTCAGTGAAACTGATCTGGACCTGAAAAAAGCAACCGGGATAGCAGGTCCCATGAGGGCGCAGAACACGGTGTCCAGTTGCTCTGATGGATAGCTGTCCTGAACTCGGATGCCCAGCAGGGCGTGGAGCACCCCTCTCCTGGGCGGAACAATCTGACTCCCGCCGATGGGGGCGCACTCCTGGAGACCAGGACCGACAGCACCAATTTCCTGCCGATGGTTGCCATGTACCCCGTACACCAGAGATTCCTGACAAACGGAATGAATGTGCCAGTGCCAAAGGGAGGCGATGGGACAGGTGCCAGTAGGAAACCTCACCCACCTGCTGCCACCATACCAATGACTGCCCCAGAACACGGACGCATTTCGCCGATGACGAGTCAGAGGAGGCCCATCGCCGTTATGGCATTTCAGCACCACAGGTCGTGCCTATCCACGTCACAGTCCGGATCAACGGTTTCCCGATTAAGATGGAACTTGAAAAACCCTAGGTTTCCCAAAAAGGTACTGCAGAGAACGGGAACCATGGGGGGGCCTAGCCTTCCCAAACCTCCAATATTCCCACGAGGCTGTAACTGCAGAAAGGGTAAAGGGGTGGAAGAAGGAGACAGAAGCTGAGTAGGTGCGAATGGAAGAGGGTTCCTGCCCGCGGACCTCCCTCTAGGCCCTGGCTCCCATCCTCACCGAACAAACACTCAACGAGCCCAATGATGATTGCAGAACTCGGACATGGACCCGACTGTGACAGCACTTCAGATTAACCAAAACGTCCATTAAAGCCTCCATCTGCAATAACCTCAGGTTCGCGCCAGCCATAATGGTCGTCACCTTCAAAAGGTGGAGCCGGGGAGGGGAGGGGGAGAGAGGATATTGACAGAGATTTCTACACGGACAACAGACTGACAACACTTGAAGTACTAATTAAGTTAGAACTGACTGGGGGAAACGCGCTAAGACACATGCAGGGCAAACACTTCTCGAGTAGGGAAACAAAAATGTACCATCGACCGCCACAGCAATCGCTGTTCGAGGACTGTTGCTTCACGGCTCCAGGGTCCCAGGTTCGATTGCCGGCTTGGGTCACTGTCCGTGTGGAGTCTGCACGTTGTCCCTGTGTCTGCGTGGGTTTCCTCCGGCTGCTCCGGTTTCCTCCCACATGTCCCAAAAGACGTACTGTAAGGTAATTTCAACATTCTATATTCTCCCTCCGTGTGCCTAAGCATGCGTCAGAATGTGGCGACTAGGGGCTTTTCACAATAACTTCATTGCAGTGTTACCTACTTGTGATAATAAAGATTATTATTATTATAGATCTGGTGCTTCTCCCCCTTTCTGTGTATTCCCTTCCATCCCTCTGACAACAACAACGTTATCGGCAGAGGTTCAATGGCCATGGTGAAGAACAGTGGAGAAAGGGGCAGCCCTGTCTGGTGCCCCTGCCTAATGGAAAGTATTCAGAGGAGCTCCTATTTGTGCGGATGTTGGCTTTTGGGGAAATGTACATCAAACGAGCACAGGGGGAGAGTTTGGAGCCAAAACCGTATCTATCCAAGATCTCATAGTTCCGCTCCTTCCGATCAAATGCTTTTCATGCATCCAAAGATACCATGGGCGAGATTCTCCCAAACCGGGAGAAATCGTGAGGCTGGCGTCAAAAACGGGCGGGTTTGACACCAGCCTCCGCCCCCCCGACCGGGAACCGATTCTGGTCCCCGGTCGGGGCTAGCATGCCGCGGCCGTGAACTCCGGCATCGCGGGCTTAACGAATTTCGTTAAGCCCGCTTGCCAGAGTTTGCGACGGCTGACGCGTCACAAGACGTCAGCCGCACATGCGCAGATTGGAAGACTCCAACCCGCGCATGTGCGGATGACGTCATCGCGCATGCGCGGGCCGGGATGCCCCTCAGCCGCCCCGCGAATGGAATCAGCGGGGCAGCGGAAGGACAAAGAGTGCGCGGGGTAAGTACCCGATCGCGGGCCCATGGCACCTTTGGCACGGCCGTGGTACGGCCGTGCCAATCGGTGCCATAGTTCCCAAGATCCGAACTTTACAGCCGTTTTTACGAACGGTCAGACCAGGTGTGTTTGACGTTCCTAAAAACGGTCGTAAAGGGCTTGGACTTCGGCCCATCGGCCAGCTGAGAATCGCTGCTCGCCGTAAAAAAACGGCGGGCAGGAATTCGTGTCGGGAGGCGGGCGTTGGGGGGGGGGGGGGGGGGATAGCGGGGGGGGGGGGAATAGCGGGAGGGCGTCAGACTAGCGTGGCCGTAAAAATTTACGACCCCCGCTATTCTCCGCACCGTCGTGAGTGCGGAGAATCGCCCCCCATAACTTCAGGTTCCAGAGCAGATGAGGGGGAAATGACCATGTTCAAGAGACTTCGGGCATTGGCCGATAACTATCTACCTTTGATAAAACCTGAATGGTCCTCCAAAATTATATCTGGAAGATATGGCTCCATCCGGGTTGCCAAGACATTTGCCAGTAACATCAGCGTTGAGGAGTGAAATGGGTCGGTATGACCCACACTTCATTGGGTCCTTGCCCTCTTTCAGAAGCACTGAGATTGTGGCTTGGGCTGAGGATGGGGATAATGATCCCCTAGATAGTGAATCATTGAGCATGTCAAAATGAAAGGTATTAGTTGCTCTGAGTACCTCTTATAAAATTAGGGCGGGAAATCATTGGGACCGGAGGCTTCGCCAGACTGCAGCCGACCAATACGTTTCTGTATTTCATCTGGGCTTGAGGGGGATTCCAGTTCACGTTTCCTGCCTCCCTCAATGGTCGGGATGTGTATACCATCTAGAAACCTCATCATGTCTGAAGTATCTGACTATCTGGTTCACTAATGTCCTTTCGGGAAGGAAGTCTGCCATCCTTAACCTGGTCTGGCCTACATGTTCTCCATTCCACAGCAAAGTGGTTGTCTCTTGTGTGCCCTCGGGGCTGGACAATAAATGCTGACACAGCCAGCAACGCCCACATCCCTTGAAAACGAATAAAGAAAAAAGAAAGCACTAAAGCCTCATTAACCTGGAGAGGGGCTGAGACTAGATTACTTTCTTTGCTACAAATCTGAGACATCTTTTTGGGAGGCTGCTTGCTTCTTGAGTTTACGGGTAAGAATATGGCCCACCTGCTCCCCATGTTCATAGAAAGTGCCCCTAGAATGTTGCAACTGATGCATCGCTTTGTTCATGGAGATCATTTCGAAAAGCAGTTGCAAGTTTTTCTGTGCATGAGTAATTCCAGCATTGGAGCAGAAGAATATCGGCGGTCAACCTCCAACCAACCCTTGTCGTTCCTCGCTTTCCTTTTTCACAATGTTAGCTTCATGTGAGATAATTTCCCCCTTTATCTCTTATGACAGCGTTTAGGATTTCCCATAGTGTTGACGGAGAAATTGACTCGGTTTTGTTGAGTTTGATAAAGTCTCCTATAGCAGCAGACAATTGCTCAGAAAATTTGTCATCAGACAATAGTAATGTGGTGTCTAATCTCCAGGGCAAGCGCTCAGGAGGGCCAAAGTCAAAGCAAAATTCAGCACAATGAGAGGCATGGTCTGAGATGACAAGTGCCGAGTATTCAGCTGTTCTCGCTGAGAGGAGATGGAATTTGTCGTCTACAAAAAAATCAATTCGGGAGTAGGCGTGATGAATATGCAAAAAAAGATTGTTTACTGTTTGGATGCAGAAAACGCCACAGGCCAACCCTTCCAATACTGTCCATGAAAGAGGTCAATGCCCTAGACATCCCAGTTTGGGGGCGGGATTTGGACATGGAGCGGTCCATTTTCGGGTCCAAGTCACAGTATAAATCTCCTCCCAGAAACAACTGATGTGAGTCTAAATCAGGAAGAGCATTCACCAGGGAGTTTATGAAGCTCAGGGCATCCCAATTGGGGGCATAAATAATCACCAAAATAACCAGTGTTCTCTAGTGAACCACAGAGAATAATGTACTGACTATTGTGGTCATCCATACTCTGCGAGGGAGTGGATTATATTTTGTTTTTGGATTAGTGTTGCCGTGCCTCTGGCCCTACCATTAGAACCTGAGTGAAAGACTTGTCCCATCCAATTTTTGCGAAGCCTCATCTGGTCCTTCACCCAGAAGTGGGTTTACTGTAGGAACACAACACCCGGGTCTAAACCCGGGAGGTGTGCAAAAGTCCTTGACCTCTTCATTGGTCTGTTCAAACCCCATACGTTCCAGGTTATAAGGCAGAGGGGAGAACCTCTCCTGCCTCTCCCACCATGGGTCAGCCATTTCATCTGTAGTTCAGGCAAGAAATTTTGTAACGCCACAGCGTGGAGGTCCCATCAGGACATCGGTCTGTACCAGTCCTAAAGCCAGCAAGTACAAATTAGTGGACGCCAGACTACCAGCCCTGCAATCTTCAACAAAAACATCAAATTTATATAAAACCTAAACTCTCTAACACTAAAATCTAAGCTCCCCCTCGCCGAATCTTTGCGAGCAGGAGCTGCAGAATACCCACACTTGCGGCTTCCCTTCTCTAGGCCCATCTCTAGGTTTAGCTGAGAGGCTCTCCAACTGACCCTATATTAAAAGTTAAAAAATTAAGTTAGCATTATTCAAAATCAAGTATTTCACATATAACAATCTCGTGGTAACAACCGTATTATAAGAACAATACATATAACACGAGCATAATGAAGGAAGAAAGGGAACACTTCAACAGTTAAACTTTACAGTGTAAATCAGCCAAACAAACAACAATGATATTACTTTCGAACATGCAGCAATTCGATTTTTAACTAACAAAGCAAAAGATTTATGCAGAATTCGAACCCAGAATCTTAAAAGTGTTTGCCTCGTTTGGGGAGTCAAAGAAGAGATCCTTTCCCTCAACTGAAACTAGAAGACGGGCCGCGTAAAGTAGCATGTGGGCTATGAATTCTGTGGGGGTATTGCCCTCCGTTCCCTCCAGCAGACCCATGAAGCGGATGCTTTGCCTTTGAGACGTGTTCTCCACGTCATTTAATGTACTCTTTAAAAACTTATTCACTTCCAGGATCGAAGACCAGTTTTTTTCCAGCACCGTGATCTGCTCACTGTGGTCGGTGAGGGCAACCTCCATATTCTGGACTGTGCGCCTCACGCTTCCTTTTTTTTATCCATCCCCTCCAACTGGCTTGAGATTTGATTTAGGGACTCATCCACTGACCTTTTTACTACTCCGACCAGGTCTCGATCGTGTTTTTTCAATTCAGCCACCACAATGCGGCTGATGTCTTGAATTGATGGCCACGTGGTTGCCTGGGGGGTGGAGGAGCCCGCCGCCGCCATTTTGTCTCCTGACTCCAACGAAGCCACTGAGGCTGAAGAGCATAATTTGCCTCCCTCCTCTCTTGTTTTTATTTTTAGGCATGTTAAAAGACTGTATGTTTCCCCTGGTCTTCAGGTTGATTTTTTTCAGCTAGTGCTGCCTATTATACGCTTCGCGAGTTGGGTTCGGGTTGGAGCGCCTCCCAGTGCATGTCCTCCGCTCACATCCGCCGCCGGATGTCAACCCTTTTTCTTTATGAATGTGAAAGAGAAATCATTATTTTGGTGCCCTGATCAGAATTAAATTCGGGTGAATAATTGGGTGATCAATGCCTCTCTAAACCAGTGTTTTACTTGCTTTTGGTATTATGGACTTTTTATTAACACTATCTTTAGCAAGAACTTGTGATATTCAACCATTTCAATGTAAGTTGCTTTATCTAGCAAAGAACAAGTGATCCCTAGTGCAAGAAAACTGTATTTTCACATCACTAGCATCATCTATATCCGAGTGTTTCTCATGACCAAATATGCACAGTTTATCACTGAGATTTTCCCTGTGAAGTCCCAATGGTATTTATATACCTTTTAATGTAGATAAATGATAGCTACACAGATGCTCATGCTGTATTTCATGTTATGTAAATGACTGTATTGTTGGTGCTGGATGATTGAATCTCACATTTTTCAATGATGAAATAAACTGCATACAATTGTAAACAGTCATTTACAATTCACTTAATTCCAACTAAAAAGGAGAACAGCTTGCTGGTGATTCTTGTCGGTAACCATATTATTTTATTGGTAACTTTTCATAATCCAATGACATAACAAGGGGAATATGAGTCAATGCATTTTCAAAGTTGATGTTGGATTAAGTTGGGTAGAAAATATTTTTCATTAGCATTCCCTCAATTATGATTGTGCGTTAAAAGTCATTAATTTAATTTCCTCCCTTTGAGAGTTTTATGACATCTGCCAAGAATATTTAGATTTATTGTCATGTGTACTGAGGTACAGTGGAAAG
The DNA here is from genome assembly GCF_902713615.1 of Scyliorhinus canicula. Lineage (NCBI taxonomy): Eukaryota > Metazoa > Chordata > Chondrichthyes > Carcharhiniformes > Scyliorhinidae > Scyliorhinus > Scyliorhinus canicula. Next base: position 53,692,681 of record NC_052150.1, read on the forward strand.
TATTGTTCTGCATACAGTCCAGGCAGATAGTGCCATACATGAAAAACATAGGACATACTAAATGTATGTACGATAAATACACAATGTAAATACTTATACACAGACATTGGATGAAGTATACGGAGTTGAGTGTTACTCAGGTAGAGAAGATGCGTGGAGAGATCAGTTCAGTCCATAAGAGGGTTATTCAGGAGTTTGGTAATAGCAGGGAAGAAGCTGTTTTTTAATCTGACCCCCTACGGTAGTGTCAGCAAAATTGTAGATGGAATTGAAACCAAATTTTGCCACACAGTCGTGTGTGCCTAGGGAGTATAATAGGGGGCTATGTATACAGCCGTGGTATTGAGGGCTGTCATGGAGGAGGCATTATTTTTTTATCCTTGCTGATTGTGGTCTATGGGTCAGGAAGTCGAGGATCCAGTTGCAGAGGGAGGAGCCAAGACCTAAATTTTTGAGTTTTGATATGAGCTTGGCTGGAATTATGGTGTTAAAGGCAGAGCTGTGGGGCTGGATTCTTCTGCCCGACCCGCCGCAAGAACATCACGGGCGAGACGCCGACAATGGAAAAATCCATTGACCTCAGGCGGGATTCTTCGGTCACCGGGCGAATGCGGCCCAGAGAATCCCGCCCGTAGTCAATAAATAGGAGTCTGACTTGGAAGCCCTTTTTGTCGATGTTCCAGGGACGAGTGTATTGCTAGGGTGATAGTGTCTGCTGTGGACCAGTTGTGCCGGTATATTCCAGCAACCACAAGTTTTGGGGTAGGTGTAGTTGACCCCAAGATTCTTGAAACAAAAATTCCAGATGGGGCAATTAATGTTGGAGGAGAAAGTACCTGATGTGCCCAAGTCTCCATTCTCCTTTATGCCTCTTGGTAGCATCTAATGGATTGCTTATGGGAAAAAAAATTGTTGGTTATGTTTTTTGTTAATCAGCCTTCTTGATTTTCCAAGTATACTTTTTGGATTTTTTGTATGATTGCAGTCCTACCAGTAGTCCTAGTAGTTGAGGCCTGTTTTCTACCCAATATGTGTTCAGATTAATTTACATTCGTTCAATACTATTATGTAAATTAAATGAGGATAATGTAGAGCAACTTAATGAGGTTTAGGTAGGGGAAGTGCATTTTGCAGGCCAATTAAGTGAATTTTCTATTTAAACTACTAAACTGTGTAGCAGGAATTTTTATTTCTACTTTATTGTATTAGAGAAATTACAAAAGTACATTGTGGTGGACTAAACATAGTCATTGGTAGAATGGTGTTTTCTTGATATGAATTAGTTTCTCAGCGGTCAGATTTCAAACTGCAGGTTTGAAAAAATGAAAAAAAAATGAAAATCGCTTATTGTCACGAGTAGGCTTCAATGAAGTTACTGTGAAAAGCCCCTAGTCGCCACATTCCGGCGCCTGTTCAGGGAGGCTGGTACGGGAATGGCTGGTGCATGCATCGGAGACAGCCTTGGGATGAGGGAAATGGTGTGGAATAATGTAATGGTGCCACATAAATGGAAGCAAAAAAGGCTGAAAAGCATGTTGAAGTGTAACAAAAATGAAAGCACATCATCCACAAGCATAGAAAGGGTTGTAAAGTGAGTTAATGATCCATACAACCATAGAATCCCTACAGACAGAAGGAAGCCATTCAGCCCATCGACTCCATGCCAACGCTCCAAAAGAGCACTCCACCTAAGCTACACACCCCCCACCCCGTCTTATCCCCATAACCCCACGCATTGATTATGGCCAGTCCACCTTTGGACTGTGGGAGGAAATCCGAGCACCCAGAGGAAACCCGTGCAGACTCAGGAAGAATGTGCAAACTCCACACAGTCAGTCACCAAAGGCCAAAATCGAGCCTGGGCCCCTGGTGCTGTTAGGCAGCAGTGCTAACCACTTTGTCACTGTGCTACCCTCCATTTGTAGAGCTTTTCAACTATAAATAGTACTGGTGCCAAGCAATATTATTAGTTTAAATCCAGAGGTGGACTTCCAGTGGGAGACTCGGCACAGGCTGTAGTTTGTCTTTAGGTTTGCAACTTCATGAAGTCTTAACTCCCAAGTTTGATAATGCCGTAGACGGCTCAGCTGGTTAAATGAAAATTAGATTTTATGATCAGCTGGGCAGAACTTGGGAAGGATAGTTGCCATTTTTAAATGTCATAACAACACAGAAGATTTCACATTCGCTGATAAAAATGATCTGGTTGAAATGAGAGAACAGAAAAAAAAGCTTTCTTGGAAACTAGCTGTCATGGTGAGAATTATAGATAGAAACTTTGTAGTATTTGCCCTCATCTTATGTGAGGATTGATTTTGGTGGTATAATGAGGCACCAATGGCATATGTCAATTTTATTTCTGGTAGATTCTGTTATTTTATTGTCTATGAAAATGAAATGAAAATCGCTTATTGTCACAAGTAGGCTTCAAATGAAGTTACTGTGAAAAGCCCCTAGTCGCCACATTCCGGCGCCTGTTCGGGGAGGCTGATACGGGAATCGAACCGTGCTGCTGGCCTGTCTTGGTCTGCTTTCAAAGCCAGCGATTTAGCCCTGTGCTAAACCAGCCCCTACCAACCTTTTCCATATTTTAATTACATTGTACATTAATGCCTTCGTTCTGACCAGCTTTCCTAATGTGTTTTGCTGTTGTTTTTCTCACAGGTTTCACTACCAAGCAGTCCGAGGTTGTCGTAGCTGCACTGTTGAGAGTTACAAACTCCAGTATGGAGGTTACGTACAAGGACATGGCAACTAAAATTCAACAAGTAAGACCGCCCCAGTGATACAAAAAGCTGATGGAAATACAGCATTAAAAGAAGATGCTGGAGAGACTCAGCTGGTCAGTCAACATCTGGCGAGAAAACACATTTCAAACATCAACTGCCTCATGTTATTCTGATGGATGCTGCCTGACCTGCTGAGTGTCTTCAGTGTTTTTTGTTTTTGTTTCTTCCCCCAGTGGTACTGTATGTTGTGCGAAAGACATTCTTATTTAATGGTTGAAATGTCACACTGCGTTTTGCAAGCAACAAAGGATAATGCAACATTTTGCAGGCTTGTAATTTAATCATTGAGCTTAAAGAACCTCAAACAATACGAGTGATGCCAGTCAAATGTGATGCTGAAATTACATACTTTCTATAATGTTGTTTAACATACCTTGGCTGTGTTTTTTTTTTATTGCCAAGTCATGATCTTGACTTTTTCATATATAAAATGTGAGAATCTCCAAAATAAAAAAGTTGTGGATATTTCTTGTTCACATATTGTTGAAGATATGCTTCTTTAAAGCACTTTTCAAGCAATCGCTAATGGTGTAAATGGAGTTGATTCTTTTTAAGTTATGGTTTTTTTTGGTGTAAGACTATTTTTTGAAAAAGTTCAGAGATATGTGATAAACTGACACCATGGAGAGGGACACGGCGGATGTTAAGGCTAGGGATGGATGTTTAAATACTCTAGGTCAATTTGTCATACGGAAGGGGGAAGTTTTGGGTATTCTAAAAGACATTAAGGTGGACAAGTCCCCAGGAACGGATGGGATCTATCCCAGGTTACTGAGGGTAGCGAGGGTTAAAATAGCTGGGGCCTTAACAGACATCTTTGCAGCATCCTTGAGCACGGGTGAGGTCCCGGAGGACTGGAGAATTGCTAATGTTGTCCCTTTGTTTAAGAAGGGTAGCAGGGATAATCCAGGGAATTATAGACCTGTGATCTTGACGTCAGTGGTAGGCAAACTGTTGGAGAAGATACTGAGGGATAGGATCTATTCACATCTGGAAGAAAATAGACTTATCAGTGATAGGCAGCATGGTTTTGTGCAGGGAAGGTCATGTCTTACAAACCTAATAGAATTCTTTGAGGAAGTGACAAAGTTAATTGATGAGGGAAGGGCTGTAGATGTCATATACATGGACTTTAGTAAGGCGTTTGATAAGGTTTCCCATGGCAGGTTGATGGAAAAAGTGAAGTCGTATGGGGTTCAGGGTGTACTAGCTAGATAGATAAAGAACTGGCTGGGCAACAGGAGACAGAGAGTAGTGGTGGAAGGGAGTGTCTCAAAATGGAGAAGGGTGACTAGTGGTGTTCCACAGGGATCCGTGCTCGGACCACTGCTGTTTGTGATCTACATAAATGACCTGGAGGAAGGTATAGGTGGTCTGATTAGCAAGTTTACAGATGATACTAAGATTGGTGGAGTTGCAGATAGCGAGGAGGACTGTCAGAGAATACAACAAAATATAGATAGATTGGAGAGTTGGGCAGAGAAATGGCAGATGGAGTTCAATCCAGGCAAATGCGAGGTGATGCATTTTGGAAGATCAAATTCAAGAGCGGACTATATGGTCAATGGAAGGGTCCTGGGGAAAATTGATGTACAGAGAGATCTGGGAGTTCAGGTCCATTGTACCCTGAAGGTGGCAACGCAGGTTGATAGAGTGGTCAAGAAGGCATACAGCATACTTGTCTTCATCGGACGGGGTATTGAGTACAAGAGCAGGCAGGTCATGTTACAGTTGTATAGGACTTTGGTAGGCCACATTTGGAATACTGCGTGCAGTTCTGGTCGCCACATTACCAAAAGGATGTGGATGCTTTGGAGAGGGTGCAGAGGAGGTTCACCAGGATGTTGCCTGGTATGGAGGGTGCTAGCTATGAAGAAAGGTTGAGTAGATTAGGATTGTTTTCGTTGGAAAGTGGGAGGTTGAGGGGGGACCTGATTGAGGTCTACAAAATTATGATAGGTATGGACAGGGTGGATAGCAACAAGCTTTTCCCAAGAGTGGGGGTGTCAGTTACAAGGGGTCACGATTTCAAGGTGAGAGGGGGAAAATTTAAGGGAGATGTGCGTGGAAAGTTTTTTACGCAGAGGGTGGTGGGTGCCTGGAACACTTTACCAGCGGAGGTGGTAGAGGCGGGCACGATAGCATCATTTAAGAGGCATCTAGACAGGTATATGAACGGGCGGGAACAGAGGGAAGTAGACCTGTTCCTGTGCTGTAATTTACTTTGTTCTTTGTTCTTTGACTGTTGGCTTCAGCGTTTTCTTTCTACAGTCTTAAGGCCTGCCACAACTTCTCTGCCTTGATTTACAGTATATGTCCTTTAACTGCCTAGATAAGATTATTCAAACTCTTACTAAACTGCTGCGAGGTTCAAGACTGTCTCCTGAGCACTGCTGTTAAGAATATTCCATAACTATAATATTAAAGTACTCTGAATGACTACTTTCATGTATTAGTAACAATGTCATTTACCCACACTCCTCTCTCCTGTTTCCCTCTTGTGTTCTGCACGATAGCAGCTCCACGATCCCAGGTTCGATTCCCGGCTTGGGTCACTGTCTGTGCGGAGTCTGCACTTTCTTCCCGTGTGTGTGTGGGTTTCCTCTGGGTACTCCGGTTTCCTCCCACAGTCCAAGGATGTGCAGGTTAGGTTGATTGGCCATGCTAAATTGCCCTTAGTGTCCAAAACTGCCCTTAGTGTTGGGTGGGGTTACTGGGTTATGGGGATAGGGTGGAGGTGTGGGCTTGGGTAGGGTGCTCTTTCCAAGAGCCGGTGCAGACTCGATGGGCCAAATGGCCTCCTTCTGCACTGTAAGTTCTATGATTCTATTATCTTTAGCTGGCATTTTCTGTTTTTGATATTTACACTTTTTTCCATTCACATATTTTTTGCTTTTTAATTTTGTAGTTCAAGGTATTTATAATGGTCCTCTCTAATAGTTGCATCTGTTTTGAGTACATTTAGGGTCCCTTACTTGCTTGGTGCCTGAATTGATGTCTGTACTCAAAATTAACACTGATTGCTGAATATAGTTCAATACGCTACATGCAACCAACCAACAAATAATGCTAATACTAGCTGTTTTCTTTAAAAACAAAGAAATTATATCTATGTCTGTCTTTCTGAAGTATTTTCTCATCCTTGCTGCCTCTTCTCCTATTGCATCTTCTCTGGGGTACGTCAGTTATGGAACCTGCTGTTGGGAATTGCACAAAAGATGGACAGTATGTAGTAGGGCGTGTGGTTTTCTTTCTCCTTTCCTAACTCTCTCTGGACAGATGCCCAGCTTCTACTCGGTAGTCTTCTGTATGATATAGTTATAATATGCTCACAGAGGTTACCTGAATAACTGTATTACCCCAACAAGACAAATTGCGCAACTGAAAATGAGCACTTAAGCATTGAAATATCTCCAAGGACCTGTAAAAGTGAAATCCGAGTTTACAGTTTAATTTGCACGTCTGTATTTCAATTTTGTCTGCTTTAGTAATTTCCAAAGTAGGTAACCACCAACATGCTATATCAATAACTCAGATTATGTATTGTTCAACTGCAATTAAAGGAAACTGAACATGCAGAAAGTTAAGCACCGAATTCCCTAAATGGATTAACTTTCAGTCTTAAGATATCCAGAATATAAGTAGCCCCAGGCCTTTGATTTCCTGACTCTTGCTCTTTACAGGCATTAGTTTGGCATTGCACGTGCCTGACAGGGAAATCAGCCATTCAGTTTCCTATTTGTGTGTCAGTAAACACAGATTTTGTCTAGTTAAACTGGAGAGAAGAAAATAATTTGAATTGTAATAGTAAGTTTTCTTTCTCGGCTGTGGGATTTCTATTGTGAAATACTGACAACTATCAGCATGCCAACATTTATAAGCTCTGGTCACTCTAATCGCACTGCAAACCTGGTCTGTTTTTTGGTTTCTGAATAGAAACTGAAAATGTATCTGGAGCTGAAGCATTCACCAAATTCTGGTATTATTACAAAGAAATAGTTCTTTAAATAGTAAACTGTATTCTCTGTTTGGTTGTGTACAGGAAGGTTGAAGCCCTCCACCCCCCAAAAAACATACAAAAATGAATAAGTCGTGTACTGCAGCCTACTTCTGTTGAAAGATGATTTGTTGATCAACCACAAATAATTATCTGTTACTGGGATCTTAAAATTTTTAATTTACATAGAATTTACAGTGCAGAAGGAGGCCATTCGGCCCATCGAGTCTGCACCGGCTCCTGGAAAGACCACCCCACCCAAGGTTAACACCTCCACCCTATCCCCATAACCTAGTAACCCCACCCAACACTAAGGGCAATTTTGGACACTAAGGGCAATTTATCATGGCCAATCCACCTAACCTGCACATCTTTGTGACTGTGGGAGGAAACCGGAGCACCCGGAGGAAACCCACGCACACACAGGGAGGATGTGCAGACTCCGCACAGACAGTGACCCAAGCCGGAATCGAACCTGGGACCCTGGAGCTGTGAAGCGATTGTGCTATCCACAATGCTACCGTGCTGCCCGAACATGAGGTTTTTTTTTGTACAATTTCATTTCAAGTTGACAGATAATTCAAATTGTGTTAACTTCTGAATTCAGTGACTTTTTAATATTTTATGAAAACCTCTGATTACCATTCAGAGGATTGAATGCAGCTATCTTTTTCTTATATCCTTGCTGAATATTAACCCCAAACAGCAGTTTTTTGGAACCTGTTTTTCTATTTTGATATCTGTTTATGATGCTGAATCATTTAGTTAATCCAGTCATAAGTCTTGCTTGCACCTGCTTTTGGTGTTGAAATGATGTTGTCTATTTCAATTACAGGAGATAATGCTTCAGCATATTATGTCACATATAACTGCTGTGAAAAAGGACATGATCATATTGGAAAAGAGTGAGTTTTCAGCAATACGAGCAGCGAACGAAGTGAGTATTGATCTGTTCAAGCTGGATGTTAAATCAATTAAGTCTAGATTGCTGGTGCCTCTGAAAATGAAACTGGGGACCTCCTATTCCCACTAAAATGCTGATCACCCAACTTCTGCCCCTGGCCCCCATATTAGCCAATATTGTAATTGGTTTTCACTTGTCAGGTGTTGTCCCCCACTGCTTTATATCTGCTGTCATCATCTCTCTCCTCAAACACCAGCCATCAACCCCAGTGTCCATTGCAAATTACCGTTGCAAGTCTAACCCCTCTTTCCTTTAGTGTACTTTGCGTGTTCCCTCCCAAAACAGTTCACTTGGTGAAGTGTGCCCTGAACACCACCTTGAACTGAATCAAACTTAAACCTCGTGCAGGATGATGTAGCATTCATCCTGCATATGGACTCACTCCACACCAATATGGGTCCCAGATCCTCCTCCCACCTGGCCTTCATCTCTTCCATTGGGGCCTGCTCCTCCCCCATGATCCATCCATACATCACAGAATCACAGAATAATACAGTGCAGAAGAGGCTCTTCGGCCTCTCGAGACTGCACCAACGCATGAAACATTTGACCTGCTTACCTACTCCCATTTGCCAGGACTTGGCCTATAGCCTTGAATGTTATGACGTGCCAAGTGCTCATCCAGGTACTTTTTAAAAGATGTGAGACAACCTGCCTCTACCACCCTCCCAGGCAGCGCATTCCAGACCGTCACCACCCTCTGGGTAAAAACATTTTCCCTCAAATCCCCCCCCCCCCCCCATAAGCTCCTGACACTCACCTTGAAGGTGTGCCCCCTCGTAACTGACCCTTCAACTAACTGGAACAGTTGCTCCCTGTCCACCCTATTCATGCCTCTCATAACCTTGTACACCTCGATCAGGTCGCCCCTCAGTCTTCTCTGCTCCAGCAAAAAGAAACCAAGTCTCTCATCTCTCTTCAAAACTCAAACGTTCATCCAAGGCAACATCCTGCTGAATCGTCTCTCTGCCCTTCCAGTACACTCACATCCTTCCTATAATGTGGCAACCAGTATTGAAACATTACTCCAGCTGTGGCCTCCCAATGTTCTATACAGCTCCAACATGACCTCCCTTGTGTAACCTATGCCTCGTTTGAGAAAGGCAAGAGTCCTATACGCCTTTTTCACCACCGTATTAACCTGCCCTTCTGCCTTCAGAGATCTATGGAAAAACACGTCAAGATCCATTTGTTTCTCGGAACATCCCAGTGTCAGGTCGTTCATTGAATACTTCCTTGTCAAATTACTTCTTTCAAAGTGTATCAACTCATACTTTTCAAGGTTAAATTTCATCTGCCAATTTTCTGCCCATTTGACCATCCGATCTATATCTTCCTATAACCCAAGACACTCAACCTCACTGTTAACCACCCAGCCAATCTTTGTGTCATCCGTAAACTTACTGATCCTACCCCCCACATAGTCATCCATGTCATTTATATAATTGACAAACAGGGGATCCAGCATAGATCCCTGTGGCACACCACTGGACACTGGCTTCCAGTCGCTAAAGCAGTCATCTGACATCACTCTGTTTCCTACAGTTAAGCAAATTTTAAATCGATCTTATCAAGTTACCCTGTATCCCATGTGCATTTTCCGCCTTGATAAGCCTCCCATGTGGGACCTTGTCAAAGACTTTGCTGAAATCCATGTAAACTACATCAACTGCACTATCCTCTACACACTCAGTCACGTGTTCAAAAACTTCAATCAGATTTCTTCGGCATGGCCTCCCTCTGACAAAGCCATGCTGACTATTCCTGATTAAACCTTGCCTCTCCAAGTGGAGATAGATTCTCTCCTTCAGAATTTTCTCCAATAGTTTCCCTGCTGCTGAGGTGAGCCACTGATCTGTCGTTCCCTAGCTTATCCCTGCAACCTTTCTTAAATAGTGGGACCACATTAGCTGTTCTTCAGTCATCTAACACCTCCTCCGTGGCCAGAGAGGAATTAAAAATTGGGGTCAGAGCCCCGGTAACCTCCTCCCTCTCCGCCCACAGCATCCTGGGGCACAATTCATCCGGACCCAGAGACTTTATCGATTTTAAACCTGCCAACACTCCCTATGACAATTTGCTCAAGATCCTCACGGTCTCTCTCCCTAAGTTCGCATCACCTCCTCATTCTCTTGGGTGAAGACAAATCTGAACTATTCGTTCAACACCCTACCAATGTCCTCTGGCTCCACCCACAGATTTCCCCCTTGGTCCCTAATGGGCCCTACTCTTTCCTGGACATGCTGCCCTCTTCAACCCTGCGCAGGAAAGTATCCTGTCCAATAAAGTGGATGGTGGCACCACCGGGAATGGCTGGAATATCCTATGAACAAAATCCCGTACCTGGAAGTACCTAAACCTATCTGCCCCCACTAGAATCATAGAATTTACAGTGCAGAAGGAAGCCATTCAGCCCATCGAGTCTGCACTGGCTGTTGGAAAGAGCACCCTACTTAAGCCCACACCTCCACCCTATCCCTGGAACCCAGTAACCTCACCTAATCTTTTTGGACACTAAGGGCAATTTAGCATGGCCACTGCACCTAAAGTGCACATCTTTGAACTGAGGGAGGAAACCGGAGCACCCGGAGGAAACCCACGCAGAAAGGGGGATAACGTGCAGACTCTGCATAGACAGTGACCCATGCTCGGAATCAAACCTGTGACCCTGGATCTGTGAAGCAACAGTTCTAACCATTGTGCCACCATGCTGCCCCTGTGCTATCAGTCCAGCTTTCTCCTTCAACTCCTCCCAGCTGGGCTCTTCAGAAACACACAGATTTAGATTAAATTTAGATTTATTGTCACGTGTAGTGAGGTACAGTGAAAAGTATTGTCCAGACAGATCGCTCTATACATGAAAAACACAGAGTATACGACATAAATACATAAGCATAGACATCAGTGAAGCATAGGGAATCCCTTCTCCTCTCCAGCCTCTGTCCTTTCCACCCCACAAATGTGGCATTCAATTTCGCTGGCTCAAAGATTCCTGCGGATAGGTGCCTGTCTTGACATTATCCTCCACTTAAAAGGCTGATTGCGTTTCCACCATATCGTCAAATGGAAGCAACCACCGGGTGTGAAGAATTTTTCGCCAGCGTGAACAGCAGATATGCCATCGCCAGCCTCCAAACTAGACCCTCTGCATGGCCCCAACTGCATCAGCACCCAGGTAGCCTCCTGCTCACCACACCACCTAACACCTCCACATGGCCGCCCAATAATAATATAACAAATTACGCATCGCCAAGTCCCACGCCTGCCTTTCTTGAACCCCTCTGAATTTGAGGTTCTCCTTGCCAACATAAAGCCCGCTATGAGCCGCTCTATCCCCTGAAAAAACGATTTGGCAGAAAAACTGGGAGGCATTGACATAATAACACGAATCAAGGCAAGATGTTCACAATTGATTGAACCCGGCCTGCCCACAACAACGGAAGGAAGTCCACCCTGACCCTGCGTGCCAGGCTGGTGTAATTTAATTTATGAAGCTATGCCATCTGGACCCCCACATATCGGAAACTAGTGCCGGCCAGACGGAATCGCAGGCCCCCCACTCCAGTCCAACTGCACCTCCCAAAGGGCTACCCACAAAATACTTGGTCTTCCCGAAATTTAACTTGCACCCTGAGAAGTAGCCAAACCGCTTCAATATACCCATAATATCCCCTATGACTGGCCACTGATCCCGTGCATGCAGCAGAAGGTCATCTACTTACAAGGAAACCCTGTTCTTTACCCCACCTCTCACACTTCCTCGCCACTTGTCCCAGGCCCTCGATGCAATTGCCAATGGCTTGATCGCCAATGCAAACAGGAGAGGAGATATTGGTCACCCTTGCCTCGTCCCCCTATGCAACCTAAATGGACCCCAAATCGTGGTGTTAGCATGTACGTTGGCAGATAGGGCTTTTCGTTCAACAACCAGACCCACAAAACAAACCCAGGACCCAGCCCAAACTTCTCTCGCACTGCAAAACAGATAGCTCCACTCAATACTATCAAACACTTTTTATGCGTCCAGTGAGACGATTATTTCGAGCTGATGAACCCCTAGTGACTTCCAAAGTGCAGCAGGGAGCCACAAGCTTTCTCATAATGTCGGCCCCCCTTTTTGCCACAAAACGGGTGCAAACACAAATCAAATGTAAGCAGGTATTTTCCACCTGTATTTATACATATATTGGGAAAAAGCACACCATCGCATACCCATTCACCAGCTAAATGCCCCCTCAAACCCCTGGCCAAGCCACTCTCCCATAGCCCTTAACATTGACCCCTGGAAACAGTGTCCACCTTGGTGGGCCCGCCAGCAGGCTCACCCCCACTCCACACACGTTATAGATAAAACAGTTTATTGAGCGAAATGAGAATATTCTCAAAATGATATAAATTAGCATTTCTAAATGCTCCAACTGGGTATTGCTGCATATTTTGAGAGGATTGATTTGTAGTTTTCTTTTCCAGAAATTGAAAATTGAATTGCAACAACTTAAAAAGCAGTTAACAGTAAGTCCCTTTTTAAAGTTATATTGCAAAGTTATTGATGACTGGATAAACTGTTGGCTTCTGGAATTTTAATCGTAATGGTTTTAAAATATATTTACGATGGAAAATTACATTCGTAGTATGTACTTGAGACCAATGATTTGAGGATTTATGAAGCAAAGATGATAAAGTACTATGCCATTCTCCCTCCATCTTGTTCAGTCTCTCCCTCACTTAGTGTCCAACTGTCTCACTAATGCCTGACCCCACTGGCTGGATGGCTGATATAATTGCCCAGGCAGGGTGAGACAAACACACTATTCTAATATCCTAGCTACTCCGAGTTAGGATGCTTTCAAAGCCACAGATGCTATGCACCTCGTACTGATTTCTTTCTTCGTAGATTTGTGAGTATTGGGTTAGATTTTGAGGCTCAGGTGGTGGGAGGAATGTTTGTGAACAGTCGCTTACCATCATTACTCCTCTGAAACTGACCAAAACTTCAGGATACCTGGCATGTGCAGTTCATTGGAGAAATCCTGAAATTGCTGCAATCTGTCACAGTTCAGTCGCAAGCTGCACTGTGGTTTCCCCTATAGCCAAAAATCATGAAGTCAGAATTTCAACATTCCTGCTCCCACATCACTGTTTGAAACCACTTAAAAAATAATACCTTGTTCAGTCAGGTGTAACTGGGTCCTTAGTGGTAATATAATGAATACAATTTGGTAACAATAGAACTGACTCTGACAAATAATTTTATAATTGGAGTGCAGTTTAGTAATTAATTTGTTTTCTTAAACACGGCAGGGCAGCACAGATTGTTTTCCCGGCTTGGGTCACTCTGTGTGGAGTCTGCACGTTCTACCCATGTCTGCGTGAGTTTCCTCTGGGTGCTCCGGTTTCTTCCCACAAGTCCCGAAAGATGTGCTCTTAGGTAATTTGGACATTCTGAATTCTTCCTCCGTGTATCTGAACAGGCACCGGAATGTGGCGACTAGGGTCTTTTCACAGTAACCTCATTGCAGTGTTAATGTAGGCCTACTTAGACATAGACATAGAATTTACAGTGCAGAAGGAGGCCATTCGGCCCATCGAGTCTGCACCGGCTCTTGGAAAGAGCATCCTACCCAAGGTCAACACCTCCACCCTATCCCCATAACCCAGTAACCCCACCCAACACTAAGGGCAATTTAGCATGGCCAATCCACATAACCTGCACATCTTTGGACTGTGGGAGGAAATCGGAGTACCCGGAGGAAACCCACGCACACACGGGGAGGATGTGCAGACTCCGCACAGACAGTGACCCAAGCCGAAATCGAACCTGGGACCCTGGAGCTGTGAAGCGATTGTGCTATCCACAATGCTACCGTGCTGCCCCTTGTGACAATAAAGAATATTATTATAAGCTAAGTTTGTTATTGTATTTGTAAATAATATTCAGAAAATTTTAGATTCTATCATTACCCCATGTATGTGTTTCAATCTTTAATTTAGTCAATGTAAACATTTTTAAAAGTGATTTTATGCTACTCCGTTTTGTTTCCTGTGCATCTTTTAATGTGATTGATTTCTTGGGTGACTTAACAAGATTGCGAATGCCCAGTGAGCAACACTGCAATTGGTTGCAGCACCTCTGCTGATTGCAAAATCTGACCCACCCCAATCCTTCTCATCTTATGCATTTTCCAATTATGATATTGAGTTGCATGGTGTACACTACACAGAATTTTTAAATAGCATGGATAGCATCTTGTACAACTCAAAAATAGCTTGGAATATGATGAGCACTTATTTTTTGTGTTGAAAGTGCCCATTCTGATCTCAATTTTAGCTTTGAACTGGTTTTGATGTCAATAACTTTTCTGCACTATACCCAAGCATTCTGAGCAACTAAATTACTTGGGCATGGACCTTGTGCTGGCTGTGAAAACCAGATATTTTTTATTTACGCATGATTTTTTAAATGTCATGGCCCTTGCTGTTTGCAAATGGTGTTTACTGCATTATTAAGCAAATCCAAATCAGAATGTTTCTGTCAACAGCTTTGTCCAAAAGAATGGGAGCAGGAATTCAGTTTTTTATGTTTGGCTCTCAAGGTTCTATGTTTCGTGGCTCGGGGCCCTGCAAAGACCAAAAGCTCAAAATATGTTTCATGATTGTGTGACATTTGTTACGTATTTGTATTATACATTTGTATTAGCGAGAGGCAGCATGGTTTTGTGAAGGGGAGGTCGTGTCTCACTAACTTGATAGAGGTTTTCGAAGAGGTCACAAAGATGATTGATGCAGGTAGGGCAGTGGATGTTGTCTATATGGACTTCAGTAAGGGCTTTGACAAGGTCCCTCATGGCAGACTGGTACAAAAGGTGAAGTCACATGGGATCAGGGGTGAGCTGGCAAGGTGGATACAGAACTGGCTAGGTGATAGGAGGCAGAGAGTAACAATGGAAGGGTGCTTTTCTGATTGGAGGGCTGTGACTAGTGGTGTTCCGAAGGCATCAGTGCTGGGACCTTTGCTGTTCGTAATATATATAAATGATTTGGAGGAAAATGTAACTGGTCTGATTAGTAAGTTTGCAGACGACACAAAGGTTGGTGGAATTGCGGATAGCAATGAGAACTGTAAAGAGGATACAGCAGGTTCCTCCTCGTGTGCGCGGCTTAGCCTCATCCAATTCAAGGTGTTGCACTGGGCCCACATGACTGGGACGAGGATGAGTAGGTTCTTTGGGGGTGAAGACAGGTGTGTCAGGTGCTCGGGGAGTCCAGAGAACCATGCCCATATGTTCTGGGCATGCCCGGCACTGGAGGAGTTCTGGAAGGGGGTGGCGAGGACGGTGTCGAGGGTGGTGGGATCCAGGGTCAAGCCAGGATGGGGACTCGCTGATTTTTGGGGTTGGGGTGGAGCCGGGAGTGCAGGAGGCGAAAGAGTGCTGGCCTTTGCGTCCCTAGTAGCCCGGCGAAGGATCTTGCTACAATGGAAGGATGCGAGGCCCCCAAGCGTGGAGACCTGGATCAATGACATGGCGGGTTTCATTAAGCTAGAGAAGGTCAAATTCGCCTTGAAAGGGTCGGTACAAGGGTTCTTTAGGCGGTGGCGACCTTTTCTCGACTTTCTGGCTCAACGATAGGGTACGGGGACAGTAGCAGCAGCAACCCAGGGGGGAGGGGGGGAAGGGGAGGGAAAAGGTGAGGGGGGGGGGGGGAAAGGGGAGGGAAGAAAAGGTGAGGGGGGGGAAAGGGGAGGTGGGGGAAAGGTATGGGGGGGGAAGAAAAGGTGAGGGGGGGAAAAGGGGAGGGAAAAGGAGAGGGGGGGAAGAAAAGGTGAGGGGGGGAAGAAAAGGTGAGGGGGGGAAGAAAAGGTGAGGGGGGGAAGAAAAGGTGAGGGGGGGGAAGAAAAGGTATGGGGGGAAGAAAAGGTGAGGGGGGAGGGAAAAGGTGAGGGGGGGAGGGAAAAGGTGAGGGAGGGAGGGAAAAGGTGAGGGGGGAGGAAAAAGGTGAGGGGGAGGGAAAAGGTGAGGGGGAGGGAAAAGGTGAGGGGGAGGGAAAAGGTGAGGGGGAGGGAAAAGGTGAGGGGGGGGCGGACGATGACTGTTTGTTTATTTAATTTAAATTTATTTTTAAGTTCTTTTGTTGTTCATTGGAGTTGGGGGGGGGTGGGGGATGGGATACATGCGTCGATACGGTCTGGGGGTGTTACAGTTATTATGGGTTATTTTGTTGCATTTCATTGTTTGTCGTTATGTTTTATAATTTCTGTAAAAAATTCCAATAAAAATTATATTTAAAAAAAAAAGAGGATACAGCAGGGTTTAGATCGTTTGGAGTCTTGGGTGGAGAGATGGCAGATGGAGTTTAATCCTGACAAATGTGAGGTAATGCATTTTAGGGCATTAGCTATGAGGAGCGGGTGAATAAACTCGGTTTGTTCTCACAGGAACGACGGAGGTTGAGGGACGACCTGATAGAGGTCTACAAAATTGAGGGCCATAGACAGAGTGGATAGTCAGAGGCTTTTTCCCAGGGTAGAGGGGTCAATTACTAGGGGGCCTAGGTTTAAGGTGCGAGGGGCAAGGTTTAGAGGAGATGTACGAGGTAAGTTTTTTTTTTTAGACAGAGGGTAGTGGGTGCCTGGAACTCGCTGCCAGAGGAATTGGTGGAAGCAGGGACGATAGTGACATTTAAGGGGCATCTTGACAAATACATAAATAGGATGGGAATAGAGGGATACGAACCCAGGATGTGTAGAAGATTTTAGTTTAGACGGGCAACATGGTCGACACAGGCTTGGAGGGCCGAAGGGCCTGTTCCTGTGCTGTACTTTTATTTGATCTTTGTTCTTTGTATTGATAAATGTTAAGTAAATTGAGCTTTTTGCTTCCCTGTTCAGAATGATGCGATCTGTTTTCTTCTTCTTCATCTGGAATAGAAAAGCAAAATCTCACCCGGCGCTGTATGACTACTGCTTAGGGGCAGCTCACTATTGCACTCAGCAGTGCTCACGCCCGTTCCTAAAGAAGCCAATGGAAAGAATCTGCATTCGTGCAAAAATACTCCTGAGGCCTCTTTGAGCTATGTATTTCTTCCCTTGTTATTGTAGTTTATCATCCTTATCATTTTAAGCTTAATGCTGTAATCTGCTTTGATGCTGCTGTTAAATCTGGTGTGTGGTAGGTACAGTGTGATTACTTGGTGAACATTTGTATGGTGGTACAATTTATGGAAGTTGCGTAACAGGCTGTGACTTTAAACGTAGGTGTTAACTTGTATGTCTAATGATGTGGAAACAGGTTCACATAGTTTGTTCTGTAAAGATAGTTGTAACCATTCAAAAATGAGGGTCCTGAAACAAGGTTTGGTGTACCCATGGGCATCCTCAAGGGTGGTAGCACAGTGGCTAGCACTGTTGCTCCACAGCGCCAGGGTCCCGGGTTTGATTCCTGCTTGGGTCACTGTCTGTGCGAAGTCTGCACGTTCTTCCTTTGTGTGGGTTTCCTCCGGGTGCTCCAGTTTCCTCCCACAAGTCCCGAAAGACATGCTGTTAGGTGAATTTGACATTGAATTCTCCCTCAGTGTACCGAACAGGTGCCGGAATGCGGCGACTAGGGGCTTTTCACAGTAACTTCATTGCGTGTTAATATAAGCCTACTTGTGACAATAATAAAGGGATTATTATTAAGTGTATTTCTGGAGCTCTTAAAGTAATTAGATTTCTTTACTTGTTGATATAGCATATTATTTCTGTAGGTAGATACTAATGTCATCTGCAATGATACCTTCAGGAACATAGGAAAAGGAGTAGGCTTCAGAAACGTAAGAACATGAGTAGGCCATTCCACCTTCGTGTCTATTGTGGCGTTCCATTAGCTAATGGTTGAGTGTATCTTAACTCCCATCTATCCAGCTTGGTTCCTTTTGGATAACTGTTGCTCTTTTAGAGGTTGGTACATAGGATTCCAAGCCTGCAACAATATTTCAGTGCCCTTAGTGAAAGCATTTTAAGGTAAATATTTTTTTAAATTCCTAATAGCTGTTGAATTAATCTGAATTAATATGCTGTTTGCCTCAGTCTTTAATGATTTCAACCCCCGTTCTTCTTTTTGGAGTAATGTTTTGAAATGCCTCTTTTAGGATGAAGTTGTCAAAGTTTCATCAAACAACAAATTGGACATTAATTTGGAAAAAAGTAGAGTTCAAGAAATGGTAAGATTTTTTTGTAGCTGAATGCACTTTTTTATTTGTGAATCTCTCTGCGTTTTAAGAATATCAAAGTGGAATGGCATACACGTAGATTGGTATCTATTTCTAACTTGCATGGATTCAGAAATTCAATACAAATTGCTCACATTTGCGGATGATACTCATCTTGGAGGGTCAGTTAATTCAAGGGAGACAGCTAATTCCGAGCATGCAGCTTGAATAAATATTTTGTTCAGATCATTTTGTGAGTTGCTGGAACAGTGATCGCCAAAATTTAATACAAGTATAGGGTGTTGTATACATCAAATTCTGATCACCAAGACACAAAGCAATATTCAAAAAGTTGGGCTGTTCCGAAGAAGTGTCTTAAGGTTTACCCTTTGTGCTGGATATGAGAAAAGAGATGAGAAACTAGTTTTACAACCTTGGAAGGAGGTATATAAAATGGTAAACAATAAGCTAGTAAAAAGAAAATTTGAGACTGTGTCATGTGTGAGTACCTTTAAGAAATGGGTGTTTATCAAATATCTGCAGTGATGTCAGAGTATGGGTGGGGCTGGGCTGTCTGTCTGCTTTAACTTTTGTTTTTGAGCTGGCAGCTACAGTGTGTGTTTAGTTTCGTTTTCAGAGTTGGAGCTGCATCCAACCAAACAAGGTGTAATTTTGATATCTCACTGTATGAAAAGAATGTCTTAAGAGCACTTGCTAATTTAAAAGTGATAACTGCTCTCAGTAGAGAATTTAAACCTGCTGTCTTTGTTAAAGAGGGTATTTGTCTTATGGATGTTGCTAGGAAAGATTAAGGGTTACTTATAGAGTACTGTATTCTTTGGGTGAAGTATTTGAGTTGATAGTTGCTAAGATGTTTACTGTGTGTTTATTAAATGTTAACTGGATTCATATAATAAACATTGTTTTGTTTTAAAAGTACTTTAAATCTCTGTTGCATCACACCTGTAGAGTGGGCCCATATGCTCCTCATAACTAATATCTATTAAAAGTTGTGGGTCAGGTGAACTCCATGATACACTTTGGGGTTCTCTAAACCCTGGCCCGTAATAGACTGATACAGGAAGCTCTTCTTAAAAGATATTGATCAACACTCTGACCCAAACCTTCCAGTCAGCGGTGGAGTGGAAGTGCATGTTGCTGACTTACCATGACTATCCAATTACTTTTTAAGGGTGGAGCCTTTGGACCGTCCAGTCACTCTGCCAGCCTGGATCCAATGATGAGCAGAGTGGGAGAGCTGTTGTCAAAAGCGTAATCAAAACCATGCTCTAATTTTCATTATGAACTGAAGGTGTGCCCCTTAAGGTCTTCAGTTCATTGACTTGCAGAATTTTCAAATGTCTGTCACCCATGACACTACCACTGACTGCTCAGTCTTCTCCCTGCCCCCTCCTTCATCCCGATAATGTTCAACCCTCACCCTTCCACAATGCTCCCCCTCACCATCTGCTGCCTCACCCTCCACAAATAATGTTTGCCCCCCCCCCCCCCCCCCAACTCCCCTGACAATGCTCATCGCCCCCTTACAAACCCCAACAATGCTGACTCTTCCACTATCAGTCAGACAGGAGCCAAGGATTCTGCAAGGTGAGTTGGGGTGAACGTTGTTGGGAGAGGGGGTTTGTGGTGGGCTATTTGGGGGGTTGTTGTGCTGGATGTGGTGATATGCATCACTGTAAATACACAAGGGGTTAATGTAAATACACGTAGACTAGATAGACACTAGAGGGAGCACCAGAGACATGACACACACACAGTCAACGAATAGGTCAGTAAGATAGAACACGACCAATCGGCATTCACGATACACACAGAGGTGACACTACCACAGGGGGGGCATTACACCAACCCATATAAAAAGGACACAGCACACATGATCTTCCTCTTTCCAGTGGAGACACTCAGTGTGTACACAGGGTTGATTCAACACATCACACCCACCACCTGGATTGTAGCAGATTGGTTCGTCAGCCTGAGTAGCTATAGCAGGATTAACGGGAGAGTCGAATCCAAGTAGGAGAATTGTTAGCAGCTTAATAGACGTGTTAAAGCTATCTCCAAGTCTGAACCTTCCTTTGTCAGAGTGTACATCAAGGAAGCAGCTTATGCTACATCAAGAGCATAACAAAACACTGGAGAACACCAGCTGGTTTGGTTAGGGCTGTGCTCCTGAACAGGCTTTACATCTCCTTGGAAAAGCTCAAAGTTAATCTTTAAAAATCACAGTGGACATAGAGCAAACAGACCAAGTGTGTGTAGTTATGGCCATTTCATTCCACTATCATAACAAATTATGGAATAATCCAGGCAGCGTAAAACCAGCTATCAGAAGTTTCAACTTTCTCCATAAGTACTGTAAGTGTAAGTGTCGTGACTTTCTCAGGGTCTTGATGCACATCAGATTACATTGAGTAATTCATCGGTCCCAATGTTAGGAGATTCAAGCCATGGAACTGGTACTAGGCCAGAATACAGTTCAGTTTCCTAGCTAGTGCTGAGTAATAATGTTGAATGTGACCTCAGAAAAATTGGCCTTAGTCTTTGTTACCCTCCATTTCTTGCATTTGTGCTGCAAATAGCAATAATTGCTGTCTCTGATATTGTTTGTTTGGATTACAATATAATCATTTCTGTATTTAAAGTTGAACGAGAGGATTCGTGTGCATGTGTTTTCAGTCGGCATCATTTATGGATGCCTTGGGAGTAAACCTGGGAATGGATATTTTTCCCTTAACTTGGCATGGTGTTTTATCATATCAAACTGGAATGAATACTTTGCATCCCTAAGCAGAAATGGGAAACATTTGCTTTTTGTAGCTGTTAGTCAAAGACCCATTTGGTTGTGTTGCTAAAACTTGCTGTTTACTAGGTGTTGTTGGAGGCAAGAGAAAGCAAGATCTCTTTTCTGTTGGTTTAAACCCGAAACAAATTAAATCTGTTTTTCTCCCCCTCACTCTGAAGCCCATTATTTCGTATTTTCCACTGTCAGTGAATTATGATATCCTTTTAATGGTTCTGTTGATCGGAATGTACAATAAGGCTCTTTAAAAATCTTGCATAGTCAAACCAGAGATTTACACTCACTTTTAAGAAGTGCCCTCCTTGCTGTGTTAACTGCCTCAATTTTATGATGTACATAATCATTTTACAATAACTGTCAATGTCAAATAATCACGTGACAGTTTCCTTATGTGGATTTTCCCCTAATGGAATTTCTTTATTAACCGTACCAACGTTGATGGTTTGTGTGGTTAGAATTTTCAGTGGGTGAACAACATTGATTTTTGGAGGAATAATAGTTAAAAGTGCTTGTTTTTCTTCAGCTTTAAATCGTATTTTTTAAACCCAGCTGTTCCTTGGACAATTTTCCAAAAATTCTGTCACGGGATGTATACTTTGCTGGCTGGGCCCGCATTCACCCCCAATAGCCCATGAGAAGGTTGTGATGAGCCAACTTCTTAACCTGCTGCAGCACATGTGGTGTATAAACACCCTCAGTGCTGTTCGGAAGGGAGTTCCAGACTTTTGACCCAGTGACAGTGAAGGAACAGTGGTGTAGTTCCAACTGAGGATAGTGTGTGGCTTGTTGGGAAACTTGCAGGTGGTGCTGATCCCATGCATCTGCTGCCCTTGTCCTTCGAGGTGGCAAGAAATCATGGGTTTGGAAAGTACTGTCGAATGATCATTGGTCAATTTCTGCCATGTGTCTTGCAGATGGTACAAACTGCTGCCATGTGCGTTCATGGTTGAGGGGTGAATGTTTAAGGTGGTGAATGGGATGCCAATTAAGTGGGCTGCTTTGTCCTAGATGATGTGCCCCTGAGTGTTATTGGAGCTGCATTCATCCAGGCAAACGGAGAATGTTCCTGGTGTGAGCCTTATGGATGGCAAACAGGCTTTGGAGAGTCAGGAGGTGTGTTACTTCCTGCAGGATTTTTAAAAAAGTTGCCCCTTAGTGTCCAAAACATTAGTTGGGGGGTTAGGGTGATAGGGTGGAAGAGTGGGTCCGGGTGGAGTGCTCTTTTGGGTGGTCGGTGCAGACCTGAGGGGCGGAATGGCCTCCTTCTGCACTGTAGGGGATTCTATAAAGAAGTGGAATGCAGTGTTCTGCCATGTGTACTCTAGCAACACTGTGTTTTATAATACCCAGAATTCTAGCTGCAAAAAGGAGGTCCAGCAAGGGGAAATCCTTATCTCGTCCATCTCTGAGTGGAATTCTTCCAGTTATGTTGGGATTCCACCGCTAGTAGCTATGGTAAATGGACTCTCTTGTGTAGAGTAGAGTCATACAGACCAGGGAAGTCTTCAGTTCAACCAACATTTAATGATGAATTAGTTGATCTCTCTTTAGGTAATGGTAAGGTTTTTGCAATTGGCCTCTTGGGGGGGAAATCAGTTGCCAAGCCTGATTACTATCCAGTGACCCAGGCTGGAAAGTATAATTGCCACACCATTTGTCTAATTTTAGGAGGCCCAGCTTAATCGTGATGCAAATTATATTTAAGACGTGAGTGACGGTGTGGTGAGGGAAGTGAGTTAGCTATTATTGGAAGACTTATCCCAAATCCGCTTGAGTGAAGGAAGCAGATCATCAGTTTATCCCTTATGGATTTGACTGTTTTATATATTGAATAATAATTTGTATGTAGCATCTTCTGCTGCAGCAGGTTTGAGGGCTTCATCCATCTGAAGCTTGACACTGTATCAAGAATTTGTTGACCCTGACCCATCACCGCCACCTCACCCCAATTTCTTTTCTTTAAAATTTAGAGTGCGCAATCAGTTTTTTTCCCAATTAAGTGGCAATTTAACGTGGCCAATCCACCTACCCTGTCCATCTTTGGGTTGTGGGGGTGAAGCCCACGCAGACACGGGAAGAATGTGCAAACTCCGCACAAACAGTGACCTGGGGCCAGGATCGATCTCTGGTCCTCAGTGCCCCGTAGGCAGCAGTGCTAACCACTGCACCACCGTGCCGTCCCAATACCAATTTCCTACAGCTGCTGCTTTGCGATAGTTAAGTGAAAAATAGAAATTAGTATTATTATGTTTTCAGGTTTTGCTAGTGTTGGATGTAGCAAAGTGTCACTTCTTTTTGTACATCGGGATGTACAAGGTAAAACCTCTATAATCAGGTGAAATCTATTGTATTAACTTTATGCTAATGTTTAATTTTACTTTCAATCAACCTGACTTGTTGATAGTCTTAACTTGTGTTGCCTGGTAATGTTAATTCCTTTTCAGTGCTAAATTTTAAATAGGATCATCTCAGTAACTCGTATTTCTGTTGTACACACCTCAGCACCTGAGAGTTTGGAGTGAAAGAATACAGGAATAGTCTTTTGGGCTGGATTCTTCTGCCCTATCCGCTGCTAGATCACCACGGATGGGACGCGGATCATGTAAAGGTCTATTGACCTTGGGTGGAAATTTCCGGTCGCCTGGCAAAGGGTGGCCGGAGAATCCCATCCGAGTTAAGCATGAGATCTTGTCCTGTGTAATGAGACAGGATTGATTCATGATCTCATAGTTAGGGATCCTCTCGGAAGGAGCGATCACAATATGGTGGAATTTAAAATACAGATGGAGGGTGAGAAGGTAAAATCAAATACTCGTGTTTTGTGCTTAAACAAAGGAGATTACACTGGGATGAGAGAAGAACTAGCTAAGGTAGACTGGGAGCAAATACTTTATGGTGGAACAGTGGAGAACCTTCCAAGCGATTTTTCACAGTGCTCAGCAAAGGTTTATACCAACAAGGAAGGACGGTAGAAAGAGGGAAAATCGACCGTGGATATCTGAGGAAATAAGGGAGAGTATCAAATTGAAGGAAAAAGCATACAAAGTGGCAAAGATTAGTGGGAGACTAGAGGACTGGGAAATCTTTAGCGGGCAACAGAAAGCTACTAAAGAAGAGTAAGATAGATTATGAGAGTAAACGTGCTCAGAATATAAAAACAGATAGTAAAAGTTTCTACAAATATATAAAACAAAAAGGAGTGGCTAAGGTAAATATTGGTCCTTCAGAGGATGAGAAGGGAGTTTTAATAATGGGAGATGAGGAAATGGCTGAGGAACTGAACAGGTTTTTTGGGTTGGTCTTCACAGTGGAAGACACAAATAACATGCCAGTGACTGATAGAAATGAGGCTATGACAGGTGAGGACCTTGAGAGGATTGTTATCACGAAGGAGGTAGTGATGGGCAAGCTAATGGGGCTAAAGGTAGACAAGTCTCCTGGCCCTGATGGAATGCATCCCAGAGTGCTAAAAGAGATGGCTAGGGAAATTGCAAATGCACTAGTGATAATTTACCAAAATTCACTAGACTCTGGGGTGGTCCCAGGGGATTGGAAATTAGCAAACGTGACACCACTGTTTAAAAAAGGAGGTAGGCAGAGAACGGGTAATTATCGGCCAGTGAGCTTAACTTCGGTAGTAGGGAAGATGCTGGAATCTATCATCAAGGAAGAAATAGCGAGGCATCTGGATAGAAATTGTCCCATTGGGCAGACGCAGCATGGGTTCATAAAGGGCAGGTCGTGCCTAACTAATTTAGTGGAATTGTTTGAGGACATTACCAGTGCGGTAGATAACGGCGAGCCAATGGATGTGGTATATCTGGATTTCCAGAAAGCCTTTGACAAGGTGCCACACAAAAGGTTGCTGCATAAGATAAAGATGCATGGCATTAAGGGTAAAGTAGCAGCATGGATAGAGGATTGGTTAATTAATAGAAAGCAAAGAGTGGGGATTAATCGGTGTTTCTCTGGTTGGCAATCTGTAGCTAGTGGTGTCCCTCAGGGATCAGTGTTGGGCCCACAATTGTTCACAATTTACATAGATGATTTGGAGTTGGGGACCAAGGGCAATGTGTCCAAGTTTGCAGACGACACTAAGATAAGTGGTAAAGCGAAAAGTGCAGAGGATACTGGAAGTCTGCAGAGGGATTTGGATAGGTTAAGTGAATGGGCTAGGGTCTGGCAGATGAAATACAATGTTGACAAATGTGAGGTTATCCATTTTGGTAGGAATAACAGCAAACGGGATTATTATTTAAATAATAAAATATTAAAACATGCTGCTGTGCAGAGAGACCTGGGTGTGCTAGTGCATGAGTAGCAAAAAGTTGGTTTACAGGTGCAACAGGTGATTAAGAAGGCAAATGGAATTTTGTCCTTCATTGCTAGAGGGATGGAGTTTAAGACTCGGGAGGGTATGCTGCAATTGTATAAGGTGTTAGTGAGGCCACACCTGGAGTATTGTGTACAGTTTTGGTCTCCTTACTTGAGAAAGGACGTACTGGCGCTGGAGGGTGTGCAGAGGAGATTCACTAGGTTAATCCCAGAGCTGAAGGGGTTGGATTACGAGGAGAGGTTGAGTAGACTGGGACTGTACTCGTTGGAATTTAGAAGGATGAGTGGGGATCTTATAGAAACATATAAAATTATGAAGGGAATAGATAGAATAGATGCGGGCAGGTTGTTTCCACTGGCGAGTGAAAGCAGAACTAGGGGGCATAGCCTCAAAATAAGGGGAAGTAGATTTAGGACTGAGTTTAGGAGGAACTTCTTCACCCAAAGGGTTGTGAATCTATGGAATTCCTTGCCCAGTGAAGCAGTAGAGGCTCCTTCATTACATGTTTTTAAGGTAAAGATAGTTTTTTGAAGATTAAAGGGATTAAGGGTTATGGTGTTCGGGCCGGAAAGTGGAGCTGAGTCCACAAAAGATCAGCCATGATCTCATTGAATGGCGGAGCAGGCCCGAGGGGCCAGATGGCCTATTCCTGCTCCTAGTTCTTATGTTCTTATGAGGAAAGTATTTGATGATGCACTATTATGTATACCAAGTGTAGAACAAACAAAATGCACAACAAATTTAATTTAAGAATTTCAGCCCTTGACTTCTTTAGAACATATTGCCTTCGCACTTGCTGTTCTTGAGAACCTTGTTTTTAAGGTTATTGTTTAGCACATAAAATGGATTTTATTTTGGTAAATAAATTGACATGATAAATTTGAACACCCATACTAAATGCCACACCGAGCTGCCTATTTGAATTTTGTATTCTACTTTTGGTGTTGCTTTCAGTATCACTTGTGACACTTTTTGTCTGTCTCTTTAGTCAACAGAGCACGAAAGGAGAGTACTGGAAACCAGAGCAGAAATTGTAGAGTTGGTGAGAATTATCTTCTGAAATTTAATTATGTAATTCCTCACATGCCCATATTACCTTCCTTCGATTGAAACTTAAAAGAGAAAGAAAGACTGGCATTTACACAGCACTTTTCATGACCACCAGACGACTCGAGGCCAAATGAAGCATCTTTGAAGTGTAGTAATGTAGGAAACTGGCTGCCAATTCACTCAAATGCTCACGAACAGTAGCACGATAATGACCAGATAATCTATTTTTGTGATGCTGATTGAGGGGAACACATTGTTCACAAAAGCTCTTATGACTCTATACTGTACCAGGGATAACTCTCCTATTCTTAAAAATAGTGCCACGGAATCATTTCCATTAACCTAAGAGAGCACTAACATTTGATACAAAAGGCAACCTCCTGCAGTTAAGCACTGGAGTGTCAGCCTTGTTTTTTGTGCTCAAGTGCTGGATTGGGTCTTGAACCTAGGACATTGCAACTCAGAGACTGACACTCGGGGCGTTATTCTCCGGCCACTTAAGTGGAACACGAGCGAAGAACGCTAGGAGAAGCTTCCAGCCCGCCTCCTGACAGGCTCTGCGCTTTGCGAGGTGCTCCAGAGTCCCGCAAGACGTCTGAGTCGGAACCCTGCCTCAAAAGGGCGGGACCAAATGACACCCATGGAAATAGTTTGTAAACCTACTTACAACCTACCTACGCAGGATCCACCGGCCTCCTTGGATTCTTCGGCCTCCCCAGGGAGGCTGCAACTTGGCACAGATCAGTGCTAGTCCACATCAATGTCAACCAGGTGGAACGGCCCCGCAGGAGACCCCTGGGTGGTCAGAGTACTGCAAAGCCAACAGGTGCATTACCTTGGGTGCCAGGGTGGCAGTACAAGGGTTCCTGAGTGCCAGGGTGGCACTGCCAAGGGTCATGGGGCGAGGAGGGCCATGCCCACGAAATGAGGGGGGAGGGGAGGGCAAGTAAGTAGGGGCCTCCGGGAGGTTGGGGAGTTTGATGGGTGTGGGTCCTAGAAGGGAGAGGGTGCTGGACGGGGGCCTGGGGGGACTGAAGAGGGCGGACCCCCAGGTACCCTAAAGCAGGGTGTCCTCACTTGGGGGATGTGGGGTAATGCCCATATGTGTGGGGGATGACATTGCCCATGGGTGGTGTGGTGTGGGGGAACCACAAGCTCACTCCGAGATCGGGGCACCCTTTTGGTGCTTGATCTTGGAGTTCAGCTCCCCAGTGCTAAAAGAAACTGTGGACTAAACCAGTGAGAAACTTCCCAATGCCCAAAAAGTGACTTCTGTCATTGAACAGCGGTGGGAAACTCGGCAGCAGCGCTGGTGGGAAACTCCCTGAGAAACCCTCCATAAATTAACTTTGAAATCTTTGGGAGAATCGCACCCTCTGTTGAACAGTTGAGCTCCTGGATTTCTCTGCAATAGTCTCTGGCGTTATCTGTTTGTTGGTGTGCTTTGTTTGGCTTTTTATAAGCTGCCTAATGTCACTGTCGGAGGTTTTGATTTAGCTCCTATCTAATTTTCAGCATTCTCAGCAAAACCGGGCTGTGACTCAAATAAACCGAATGATAGACACTGAAGTAGCAGGACTCAAAACCCTCTTGGAATCCCACAAACTTGATACCATTAAATATTTAGCAGGTAAGATTGTTTGAAATTGATAGTGAGCATGGTGGTTAGCATAAATGCTTCACAGCTCCAGGGTCCCAGGTTCAGTTCCCAGCTGGGTCACTGTCTGTGCGGAGTCTGCACGTCCTCCCCGTGTGTGCGTGGGTTTCCTCCAGGTGCTCCGGTTTCCTCCCACAGTCCAAAGATGTGCGGGTTAGGTGGATTGGCCATGCTAAATTGCCCGTAGTGTCCTAAAAAGTAAGGTTAAGGGGGGGGGGGGTTGTTGGGTTACGGGTATAGGGTGGATACGTGGGTTGGAGTAGGGTGACCATTGCTCGGCACAACATCGAGGGCCGAAGGGCCTGTTCTGTGCTGTACTGTTCTATGTTCTACTGCATATGTTGTAAATTCTTCTGTATGTTATTTGCACATTTGCGGTAGGTGGGGGGGGGGGGGGGGGGTGCTTGATCATCTGTATGATAGTCACAACATTTATAGCATATCTAACATTCAAATTAGGTAAAATAGAAATCAAGAATGAATGAAAGATGCTTTATAGTAATAGTTGCTTGTTAATTGTGATCAAGCAATAATAGGTGGGCAAAGGATTATTTTTCAGATGTACCTGTCAATTTGAGTTGTATGTAATTTCCAAGCATGTTACTTTTTAATAGCTGTACTGTACACTTCAATCTTTCAAATATCTTTTGAAGGATCTGTGGTTCTCTCTTAAAATTGTTTGAAGCTCTTTAACATTGATACTTGTTTTGTTTGAATCCTAGCGGTGTGGGGGTGCTTGTTTCAGATTCTCTCTGTTTATATTGGCAAAAACCCTCTCCCTCATCCCAATGGTGGGATCAGAAAGACAGATTTTCATGGGTCTGTGATTCATATGTCAGAGTAAAGAGCAGGTTTTAGCAATGCAAATCTGAGGATCCAGATGTGGAGGATGCTCCCCTACGTGGGCAGATCAGTGGTTAGCACTGCTGCCTCATAGTACCAGGGACCCGAGTTCGATTCTGGCCTCGGTAGACTGTGTGGAGTTTGCACATTCTCCCTATGTCTGCGTGGTTTGCTTCCAGGTGCTCCGGTTTTGTCCATTAGTCCGAAGATGTGCATGTTGGGTGGCCATGATCAATGCACAGAGTTATGCAGATAGAGTGGGGGGAGTGGCCCTAGGTAGAGTACTATTTTGGAGGGTTGGCACAGACTTGATGGTTCGAATGGACGCCTGCACTGTAGCGATGCTATGATTGGAATTAATTAATTGCAATGTAAATACAACAGTTTCATTTTGATTAATTAACTGTCGAACTGGTGAAGTAATGTACAAATGACAACCTTGCCATTGATCTTGATGAATGTTTCCTTGTAGGTTCAATTTTCACATGTCTTACCATTGTACTTGGATTTTATCGCATCTGGGTATGAAATTTAATCCCTCACTGGACCTTAAACATTCATCCTCAACATATCAGGAAAATGAACCATAGTGATTGTTTATAAATATCTGGGACACAATTGTCCGAAAAGCTTGGATGCCTTAAAGAATCAAGACTTTTACATATTAATTCACTTAAAATATTTGTGTAAATCTACTGAACTTTTATATATCATATGTATTAATCTTGTTACCAAATTTGGTGCTGGTAAAAGATGTGTGACTACTGTAATGTAAATTGTGAGGAGTGCACCTGTAAATTTTGTACTAATTTAACCATTTAAAGCCATATTGCCTTTTTTTTTTAAACCACAAACTCGTATTACTTTCTTCAATTTTTTCTCTTTTTTTGGGCAACCAAAAAGTTGTTCTAAAGTTCAGAATTGTAAAATGATGCACAAATTGCTGTTTGTCATAGTAATAGCTTTGACTTCTAGGGTGCATGAAAAAAAGTTCTGTATGCTCATCAGTAATTGTTGTTTAACTGTGAAGAGACAAGTTTGGGATATTTTCACATGTACAGAAACCAAAGAAATAATTGATAAAGTTACATTTTTAAATTTATGTTTGCATTGTTTCTAATTCATTTGGTAGAGATCATGACTATTAATGAGCTATTTGTTGATAAACTGTCATTGGCTGGTGCTGGGGTTAATCTCATTAATATCAAAAGCATTTCAGGAATGATTTATTCCCGTACCAGCCTCCCCGGATAGGCGCCGGAATGTGGCGACTAGGGGCTTTTCACAGTAACTTCATTGAAGCCTACTCGTGACAATAAGCGATTTTCATTTTCATTTCATTTTTCATTAGTTCCCAGTGGTGCCAGGCGAGTTTTGTGAATGATGTATCAATTTCAATCAGTGGAGTATCACATGTCAGTGCCCATCGTTTCATCGAATCTGATTCCGCGATGTTTTGTAATAAACTAGTTTTTAAAAAAAGTGTAGATAATGTATACAAGAAAAGCCAAATGAATTAACATTCTGTCGGACTTTAAGCTCAGATTTACACCAGTACTTGTTTCTACTACTTCGCCTGATTGATCTTTCCGATTGTTAATTACATTTTAAGTAAGAACTTGAATAAATATATTATTTAATTTATCTTGAGGAAATTTCTTGCCATTTTCAAAATTAAACGCACAAATAGTGTTCAGACCAATTGGAAATGGAAAAGCATTATTGGGACAGCAAATTAACCATCCGTATTTGAATCTGACATGTTTTGGCTGGTATAACGTGTTCAGTTCTCAATTCGTGTTGAGTTAGTTGACCTGGGCCCTGGCAGAACTTAAATGCTACATTTTGACCTCTGCCATCGTGCAGAAAGAGAGAGAAAATGTTTTTCTTTGTAATTAAAAAAAAAATTAGACCACCCAATTAT
The DNA here is from genome assembly GCF_902713615.1 of Scyliorhinus canicula. Lineage (NCBI taxonomy): Eukaryota > Metazoa > Chordata > Chondrichthyes > Carcharhiniformes > Scyliorhinidae > Scyliorhinus > Scyliorhinus canicula. Next base: position 53,723,250 of record NC_052150.1, read on the forward strand.
TGTTTTCCAATTTGCATGGCCAGTCCACCTAACCTGCACATCTTTGGGTTGTGGGGGTGAAACCCACGCAGACATGGGGAGAATGTGCACACTACACACGGACAGTGACCCAGGGCCAGGATTTGCACGCGGGTCCTCAGTGCCGCAGGCCTAGTGCTAACCACTGCGCCACATGCCGCCCCCTTTGTACTTTCTTTTCCAGTAAGAGGCAATTTACCGTGGCCAATCCATCTACCCTGCACATCTTCTGGGCTGTGGGGCTGAGACCCTTGCAGACACAGGGAGAATGTGCAAACACCGAGAAAGAGAATTAAGGACTTTCTCAGTCATTCCTGCTGGATAGTGCATGCATGGGGACTGGTCGGTAATGTATTTTATGGTGACCAGCCAGTCAACACGTACCACCTACATTCTTTGATGCAGAAAAGTCACGTGGATGAGATACAAGAAGGTGACTTTTTCCGGTGGTATTTTCCCAGTAGAAGTCAATTCATTCAGGAAAAACAAGCAAAAATGTACCATCTTAAAAGGAGACCTATTATTTTTAAAAGAACAAAGAAAAGTAAGTAAAGCACAGGAACAAGCCCTTCGGCCCTCCAAGCCTGCGCCAACCATGCTGCCCGCCTAACCTAAAATCTACACTTCCGGGGTCCATATCCCTCTCCTCATCCTATTCATGTGTTTGTCAAGACATCCCTTAAACTGCACTACAGTAGTCCCCCGTTATACCGCGCTCCGCAATACGATATACCGCGGGGGGGCTTATGGACCCCAACTGTCAGTTGTGTCAATTTCAGCGGCCGGCTGATTGTTTCAGTGAGAGAGCAGCTTCCCTCTCCGGATCAAAGTGAGCCGGCCGCTGAAATTGACACTGTTTTAACTAGATCCACGATGGGGGTTTTAAATTTATTTAAAAATCTATGCTAGCGCTTCCCATTGAGAGTCTACAGGGGTCTGACCTCTCCCCCCACCCCCCCCCGTAGACTCTCAATGGGAAGCGCTAGCATAGATTTTAAAATAAATTTAAAACCCCCATCGTGGATATCCGCGGCTCGCGGGTGGCTGTCTTGGACCCCAACACCCGCGTTATAAAGGGGGACTACTGTATTGTACCTGCTTCCACCATTTCCGGCAGCGAGTTCTAGGCACCCACTAGCCTCTGTGTTTAAAAAAAAAACTTCCCTCGCACCGTAAACCTATGTCTCTGATGTAATTGACTCTTCCACTCTTGGAAAAAGCTTTTGACTATCCACTCTGTCAATGCCCCACATAATTTTGTGAACAAAATCTTTGAAAGAAAGAAGGAAGGAAATTACAACGGTGTAGCACTGCCTCAGTGCTGGGATGAGGAATGTCGGATATGATTTTATTTTTCCTTAGCTCCCTGGACAGGGATTTGAACCCACAACCTTCTGACTCAGAGGTGAGAGAGCTACCAACTGAACCACGGCTGGCATAAACTGTGCCCCTTGCTTCTAGTCTCTGCGCAAGAGAGACGAGAGATCCTTTCACTGTCCACCCTATCAAGCCCCCCCGAATCCCGTTCAATAAGATCACCTCTCATTTGTTAAAACTCCAATAGATACGGACCCAATCTGTCCCATCTTTCCTCAGAAGATAACCCCTTCCTTCCAGGAATAAGTCGTTGCTTGGAAGTACAAAACTTGAATATTGCTGAAAAAAGAGACATGTTGCCGAAGCTTTTCATCTTGGCTGATCAGTGCAAAATGAAAAGCTTCGACAGCGTGCCCTCTTTTTCTCAACAATATATAAACTACATATAATCCTGCTAGTTTTAGTGTTAGTGCGAGGATCAAATTCTATGATTAAGCAAGTTGCCCTGAGGTGTGGCAGTACTAAATTCTTGGCATTTGTGTTGTGTTATAATCTTGGCAATTATAATAACATGGGTATTGACAATTGCTATTTAACATGGCTATTCGCCATGAGTCTGTATCACTGTTCAGTTAGTTCATGTCTGATCTCTCTGTAGAAGTCAGGTATTTTAAATACACTTAATATAGGTAAGAAGGCTGTTTAAAGCATAAATATTAAATCCCAGTTTTAAAATGAAAGAAGCATACAATTTCCAAACTCAGACAGGAGTTTGGGAAACACAGAACCACTGATAAAAACATCACATTTTTCCAAGGGCATGGGCTGAATCTCATGGCAATAATCGGAAGCATTAAAGGCTCCATTGTTCTGATTTCAGGCCACTTGTGCTAACAGCCTGAACCACATTCCATAACGTATGCAAGCCGAAACATTTTAGACTGTGTCAAAAAACAGTTTCAATTATATTTTCGAAATTATAGTATGATGAGATGACATAACGTCTCAATTGTTGCAGATAAGCAACAATTGGAAGTGGCGTTGCATCGTGAGGATGGACGGCTTGTTATCAAATCAAATGTGTTTTGAATATAGCTTAAACCAATTAGGATTATATTGGGGTGTGATCGGATCGCTTAAGACAGATATGAAAGAGTATATCCATGGATGATTTGGCCACCGTTTTAGACAGAAAGAGACAGAGAAAGAAGAGACAGAAAGAGACAGAGAAAGAAAGGAAGAAAGAGACAGAGAAAGAGACAGGAAAGAGAGAGAGAGAGAGAAAGTAAAGGAAGAGAATTAGAAAAGAGTTCTGTATTCCTATTTCATTTTCAAACTTTGACTTCAGCCTTTGACTTTTAAAATTGTGTTCAGGCTATTGTCTCAGAAGATAATTCCTGTGATTCTTTGAAGAAAATCAAATTGTCTACAAACTACCTTTTAAATGAAATTCAAGTTGTAACCAATGAACTTCAAATAAAACAATTCTTATTTGCACCTGACAAGTTTTTAACTTGAATTTCTACTGAGTTTCAACAATGTCTCACCAACAACCGGCAACCGTAAATTGAATAAACTTCACATTCCGAAGATACAACACACTCCCTCCATTCCATCTTCCCACCATTGACAATGATTACACTTCAAAGATACTTCATTGACACTAAAACGGCGTGGGGATCTCCAAAGGTTGAAACGAAAAAAAAAAAAAACGATGCAAATCCATAAGAACTATGGAGTGAAATGTGAACTCTGACAACATGAGAAAGGAACATTCTGAAGTCTTCACAGCACTGAGGATGTGAGGAAAAATGCAGAATTTGGAGAAGTTTCTTGAGATGTCCCCAGTGACTTGTTTTAGTTGATTCACAGAAAATGGATGAATTTGTTTTGCCAGACAATAAACAGACACATGGCATGCCAGACACTGCCAATGGTTTTCTAATTTTCTGAAATGACCCTAAAGTATTCAAAAGTTCATATTTGATGTCGTTACCACGAGAGATATATGCCTCCCGTGGAAATTAAAACTGGAAAACGGGTTGCGATTTCATTGCCCCAAAAATATTGAAGCTTGTTTCTGGAGCTGTAGTTGTACAAACAGATTTTATGTAATAATGATTGTTGTGGAATTTAAAATCTAAACCGAGCACAAGTATAACTTGCTGTGTCTGTGTAACTCTTCATTCCTCTTCTCTCTGCTGTGTATGTTTTAGCTGAACTCTTTGTGACGTTAAGAAGTGCTATTGGCTTTCGTTTTCGATAGAAACTGCTGACGAGTCACAGGTATGCCCTCTTGCATTCCCATTGTAGTCAGATGTCAATTTTAGTCAAAAGCTTTGGGTAAATGTACTAATGAACATGTACCACCATTCAATCTCTTTGTGCTTTCACCAATGTCTGGAATTTGGACATGAATTTATCAGACACACCACGGACATGATCCACCAGCTGTAGTGATCTCTATATGTAAATACATGATTAGTTAATGTGCAGTCAGTACAGTCAGATGATCACTGGATGGCAACATGAACAGGGACTATATAAGCAAGCTCAAGCAGTTTTCCCGCCCTCCTTCTCTTCGTGTGTGTTGTAGCTAGAGGATAGAAGTGTGACCAGCTCAGTGTAGTATATTGTATTCATTGTTAATTTAATGTTTGTTCGTTCCACTACTAGTCAAAGTATTAAAGTAAAGAGCCCACAAGTATATAATTTTGTTACTCAATAAATAATTTGTCATCAACTGGAAGACTTTGCCTATTTATCATCAAATTAAGTATAACTCGGCAAGAAAGATGAGTAGCATGTATATTACACTCCTGTAATATAACACTAGCCTCGTCATACAGGGCGCGAGAACGAGCAGGCTGGTTAAATCGTGGGTGAGGCCGAAATCGGGAACAACGCTGGGCGCAGATTGATTTCCAATCTAACCAGTCCGCTCCCCTTGGCGAGATCTGGACCAGCAACCAATAATTACCAATTAAATCTAATCTCTGTACCATTAACGAGAAGGACCCCCTATCGAATGGTCACCCATGATCTAACCACCTCCCCAGTGAGCGGTCACATGGACGGCGTTTACTAGACCTATTTAAAAACGTAAAGCTAGCGCAACGGCTGCAGTGGGGATCCAAGGAGATGAGTAACCATCTTTGAAATCGGACAGCCAACCTGGGGTCACTGGGGCCATTGCCCCAGTGTGTGAAGGGGGGGGTCGCCCTGGGGCTTGGCAGGGGGAGGGGGCACCCTGGGGCTTGGCGGGGGGGGGGGGGGGCGCCCCGGGGCTTGGCAGGGGGGAGGGGGCACCTCGGGGCTTGGCGGGGCAGAGGGGGCGCCCCGGGGCTTGGCGGGGGGAGGGGGCATGTGGCCCAGCGCCTGCGGACCTGGTATGCCGCCTCCCGGATCGTGTATACAGCTGCTGCCTATCTGTCCCACCAAGCATCCCCAGGACAGAGCCACGTCTGTGGTAATATGGTGGTCACTTTAACTCCCATTGACCGTGGTGGCTGCTGGCTGCACAGCTGAAGGCTATTGCTAATAGGGAATTGGCAATTCTAGTAATGTGAGCACTTCACAGCTCAAATGGATTTCTGTATGCATGCTCCATGAGACAAGCAGTTGTTACTGCCTAGCATCCCAATTAGGCTGTGAGGCCTGGACACTTCGCCTGAAGTCTGGAGGCAGCAACACCACAGAGGCAGCAACCAACATTTTAACACCCAAGCGCTCGGCCAGAGCACTGAGAACATCCCTGCGACAGAGGGTGGGTGTGTGGATTGGGGAGAGAACCAGCACCTGGTCCAGGTAACGCTTCCAGCGGGTGTCTGGGGTACAGGGTCTGGGATCCATTGCCCAGGGGCCCCTGCTGTGACCAGGGGTGCATGTGCAGGGCATGTTGGATGGCACCTTGAAAGGTGGCAGAGGATGTGAGGGTGGGGAGATCTGGGGGACCCGCAGGGTAGGGTGCAAACCACAGCTGATTGTCAGTCTCTCCCCTCTCCAATTCCTCACAGATATTACAATACGGATGATTTGTGGACCCTGCGGAAGCTGTCGTCATGATAGTGCTGGCATACCTGGCTGCCAGACGCCGGAGAAGGCGACAGACGCCTGAGGCGGCGGCCCATGTGCAGGGCTCTCCCCACCCCACACACCCTGAGTACCTGGCCACTCATCAGGCCAGTGAAGGACCCAGAGGGGGAGGCCGACGATGGCTCAAGGTATTAAGGCGTCACTGGTCTTTTGAACTGACGTCAGGAGGCTCCGCCTCAACAAAGGGACAGTGCATTCATAACAAACAGAACAGAAACTCACAGAAAACTCAACCCCAAACCTAACCCAAAATGTAAAAATTCAACCCCCATAAAAACAGGAAAATCTCCCAGTGCGCACAAGATGACATGCATGCCATTTATTATCCCCTGGACACCTGTGCTGTCTTTATGGACCTGGCACTACGTGGAGGAGGACGTCACAGTCACCGCAGCCCTGAACTTTTACGCCTCGGGATCATTCCAGGCCCCGAGTCGGGACTTGTGTTGCATTTCCTAGCCAACAACTCACAAGTGCATCCGTGAGGTCACGAATGCCCTGTTTGCCCGGGAAGCTGATTGTATAAATCTTGAACTGGACCAGATGTCCGGGCAGCAGGATTATCCGCCATCGCCGGGATGCCCCATGTCCAGGGGATAATAAATGGCATGCATGTCATCTTGTGCGTACTGGGAGATTTTCCTGTTTTTATGGGGGTTGAATTTTTACATTTTGGGTTAAGTTTGGGGTTGACTTTTCTGTGAGGTTCTGTTCTGTTATGAAAATAAACTTTGTTGGTGTTGGAGCACAATAGTTTATGGGCTTTTTAGTATTTTGTTTTTGTAACCATTTTTCTTCATTCTAGTTGGGAGTCTCCCTGCTAACCTAAGAGTTAGCTAACGGGAATGGTGTTGAAGGGTTGGCTGCAGCTCATTATACTAGTTTTTTTAGATTAGGAGCTTCAAGTTCTTGCTTTCTTCCAGTTTGTTAAAAGTAGATTTGAGTTGTTTGTGTTCGCCTTGCTTCTATTTGTTTGCATATTTGGTGTGTTAGTATCCAAGAGCGAGGACAAGGCGGGGAGGGGATAGTTTGCTGATGGTGCCTGCAGATTCTTCCTTGTTCTGTAACAAAACCTGTCCGGTCCTCAGAGACCACTCCGGTACACACCTCTCCAATTGCCTCGCCAGCACTTTAGCAAACAACTTCGCTACATATCCCCCACTCTGCCGAAAATTGTTGATAGAATTCCATCGGGAAACCATCCGGCCCTGGTGCCTTCCCTGATTGCATCCTCTCAATTGACAATTCCTGTCAAATTCGAGGAAAGTCAAAGTGACCTGAAACACTTATTACAGTCACATAGAGTTATATGTGGGAACAAATTAGGAAGTACAGAAGTAATTATGCATGATGTAGATGGAGGAAATGCTACTCCAATTAAGCAACATCCATGTGGGCTCAATTCACTTAAGTTGGCACAGGCACAAAAGGAGTTTGAAAACATGCTTAAGCATGATATCATTGAAGTGAGTTGCAGCGATTGGAATTCACCTATTTTGATGGTACCAAAACCAGATGGAACGCAACAATTATAGAAAAGTCAATGCAGTTGCAAAGTCAGATTTGTATCCCAGTCCTCATTTGGAAGACAGTGTTGAAAAGGTGGGACAAGCAAATTTTATTACCAAACTTTACTTATTTAAAGGATACTGACAAGTACCTCTATCAGACAGGGCAAAGGAAGTTTCAGCTTTTGTGACACCAAATGGTCTGTATCAGTTTAAATTTATGCCGTTTGGAATGAATAATGCATAAGCAACAGTGCCAAGATTAACCAACAAGGTAATTTCTGGACTAAACAATTGTGCAGCACACATTGACGATTTTGGGGTGTTCAGTCAAACTCGGAAGGAGCATTTGGGACATTCAAAGGAATTGTTCAATTGACTACAGGAGGTTGAATTGTGGTAAACCTAGTTAAAAGTGAATTTGCAAAGTCACCTTTTTAGGACATACAATTGGAAATGGTCAGGTGGCCCCATGGAATGTGCAAACAAAAGCTATTGGGGAGTGCCCAATACCATCAAGGAGGAGAAAAATTCTGAGATTTCTGGGCATGAATGGTCTCTGCTGGAAATTTGTGTCAGATTTTATTTTATTTTTTACATAGAATTTACAGTGCAGAAGGAGGCCATTCGGCCCATCGAGTCTGCACCGGATCCTGGAAAGAGCACCCTACCCAAGGTTAACACCTCCACCCTATCCCCATAACACAGTAACCCCACCCAACACTTAGCAGTGTAGTTGCTCCACCAACTGAACTTCTGAAAAAGCATGGGAAATTTCAGTGCACTTCAGAATGTCAGGAGGCATTTGACAAACTGAAAACGTTTTTAACCACCGCACCAGTGTTGGTGGCACCGAATTATGCCAAGTCTGTTAAGATGACAATTGATGCAAGGGATGTGGGTGTTGGTGCTGTACTGTTACAGGATGATGACAAAAGAATAGAATGGCTGTTGGTTATTTTTCTTGAAAACTAAATGTTAATCAAAAGAAATATTCAACCACTGACAAGGGGGCATTGAGGTTGATAACATTGCAACATTTTGACATTTATGTTGTTAACAATTCATCGGAAACTATTGTATTAATGCATTAATGTTTTTGGAGAGGTTTAAGGCTCCAAATGGAAGACTGTTTAGATGGGGTTTGTTGCTACAACCATTTAACTTAAAACATTTACATGTAGCAGGAAGAGAAAACGTGATTGTAGATGCTTTATCATGAGTTTGAAAATGAGAAGACTGGAATGTTAAAAGGTGGGAAAGAAAGCTGAAAAGGACCATACTCATGTTTAAGTTTTGCATGCCTAACTATGTATCTTATAGAGTATTGGTCGTGTTTAGTAATGAGTAATGTTGAGAGTTGAAAGGCTTTGGAAAATGAAGCTATCTTTTCCTACTGCTGGTGCATGTTTATAAGGGGGGAGGAGTCATAAATGTAGGAATTTCAGATATATATTGTGTTATATGTCTCTGGTGCAGTAATGGATAAACGCCTCGTTTAGTTTGTGTATATATCTGATGCAGTAATGTTTTTAAAAATCTGTGGCTACAGAAGGGGGAATAAAGGCATCATTAAAAAGGAGATCACTTTTATTTCAAACCATGCTCATGTTTTAAAATATGAGCCTAATAGATTTTTCTTATGATTTTGGGGTGTAGATCTTTAGAGACATGGGGCTGGATTCTCTGATTCTGCGGCTATGGTCCGCAGGATCCGTTTGGTCTTACAACTGTGCCGTGCAACATGGCGCCGGCCGCACATGGACCCGGAATGCCCAAAACTGCCCACATGTAACCCCCCTCGACACTTTGGAAAAAGCAGGCAAGTTAAACAGTGTTTTGTTACAGACAAAAATCTGCAGGCTGTTTCCAGAAGGATCTCTCTCTCTCTCTCTCTCTCCAAGCAATCTCTCCACGGCATCTCTAAAGTAGATACTTCATTACAGATGATACGAAGATTGCAGGAATTGCGGATAGATTTACATAGAATTTACAGTGCAGAAGGAGGCCATTCGGCCCATCGAGTCTGCACCGGCTCCTGGAAAGAGCACCCTACCCGAGGTTAACACCTCCACCCTATCCCCATAACCCAGTAACCCCACTCAACACTAAGGGAAATTTTGGACACTAAGGGCAATTTATCATGGCCAATCCACCTAACCTGCACATCTTTGGACTGTGGGAGGAAACCGGAGCACCCGGAGGAAACCCACGCATACATGGGGAGGATTTGCAGACTCCGCACAGACAGTGACCCAAGCCGGAATCGAACTTGGGACCCTGGAGCTGTGAAGCGATTGTGCTATCCACAATGCTACCGTGCTGCCCATAGTGATGAAGATTGTCAGAGAATACAGAAGGCTATATCTCCAATCAAGCAAAACCCATCTCGGGTCAAAACCTAGTTTTAAATAAAGTTAACAAATACAGAACAAAGAACAAAATAGCTGTTCTGAGATGACTTTTGAACGCCGTTAATGCTCGGATACCAGTCAGAAACCCCAGTATTTTTTAATTTGTAAAGCTGCGAGAAAAGAATACTTTGCTCCAGAAGTGACTCCACACACAAATGCGGATATGGTTTATTAAAACAAACTTTATTACTTACCACAGTATTAAACTAATCTCAACAGCATAAAAGAAATAGCTTACAATTACCAGTTAGCCTGCAAATTTGGGGCGGAGAAATGGCAGATGGACAAATACGAGGTGATGCATTTTGGTAGATACAATTAAGGTGGGAGCTATAAAATAAATGGCAGAACCATCAGGAGCATAGACACACAGAGATATGGGCGTGCAAGTCCACAGATCCTTAAAAGTGGCTGCCAGGTGGAAATAGTGGTAAAGAAAGCATGTGGCATGCTTGCCTTCATAGGAAGGGGTATCGAGTCTAAAAGCTCAAATTATGTTACACTTATATAGAATATTAGTTAGGCCACATTTGAAATACTGTGTCCAATTCTGGTCATCACACTACCAGAAGGACGTGGAGGCTTTGGAGAGGGTACAGAAAAGGTTTACCAGGATGTTGCCTGGTATGGAGGGTATTAACTATTAGGAGAGATTGAATAAACTGCGATTGTTCTCCCAAGAAAGGCGAAGGCTGAGGGGCGACCTGATAGAAGTTTATAAAATTATGAGGGGCACAGATGGGCTTTTTCCCAGGACGGAAATTACAATTACAAGGGCCCAAGTTCAAGGTGAGAGGGGATAGGTTCAGTGGAGATGTGCGGGGGATGTTTTTTTTTTACAGAGGTTGGTGGTGGCCTGGAATGCACTACCAAGTGAGGTGGTTGAGGCAGATACGTTAGGGACGTTTAAGACTTATCTGGATAGACAAATGAAGTGACGGGGTATAGAATAATAATAATCGCTTCTTGTCACAAGTAGGCTTCAACGAAGTTACTGTGAAAAGCTCCTAGTCGCCACATTCCGGCGCCTGTTCGGGGAGGCTGATACGGGAATTGAACCTGCACTGCTGGCATTGTTCTGCATTACAAGCCAGCTGTTTAGCCCACTGTGCTAAACCAGTCCCCAGAAGGATAAAGGTGCGTGGTCTAGATAGGACACGTGATCGCCGCAGGCTTGGAGTGCCAAAAGGCCTGTTCCTGTGCTATATTGTTCTTTATTCTTTGTTCTGTACATGCTAACTTTATTTAAAACTAGATTTTGACCTGAGATGGGTTTTGCTTGATTGGAGATAAAGAAGATAGCAGTTAGAAGATAAAATGTTTCATTTTATTGTTAAACATTGTTTAACTGATAATTGTAAGCTATTTATTTTATGCTGCTAAGATTAGTTTAATACTGTGGTAAGTAATAAAGTTTGTTTTAATAAACCATATCCGCATTTGTGTGTGGAGTTACTTCTGGAGCAAAGTATTCTTTTCTCGCAGCTTTACAAATTAAAAAATACTGTGGTTTCTGACTGGTATCCGAGCATTAACGGTGTTCGAAAGGCATCTCAACACATACATGGATCGAATGGGTATAGAGGGATACGGCACTAGGAACTGCTGAGGGCTTTTGGCCAATGGTGGTATTATGACCAGTACAGGCCTGGAGGGCCGAAGGACCTGTTCCTGTCCTGTATTGTTATTTGTTCTTTGTTCAAATGTTCGGGTCTGGTCCAGGATCATAATATAAAAGGTGCCAGAAATAAAACAAGGTGAAAGTTATGTTACAGTTAAACGGCGCTCTGATTGGACTCCACTTAAAGCATTGCATTCAATCCTGGACTTCACACCTCAGGGAGGACATGTTGACCTTGAAAGAGATGCAGCACAGATTTGCCATAATGATAGCAGGGCTCAAATTCTGATATTACGAGGACAGATTGCACAGTTACATATTTGCAGTCTCTTGCTATGGAAGGTTAAGAGGTGACTTAATTGAGCACTTTGTCATAATTAATGGCATTGATAGGGCAAATAAAGAGAAACAGCTACTTCTGGTGGGGCACTTCTAGAACAAAGGATCACATTCTTCAAATTAGAGCTAGACCATTCAGGGGTGACCTTCAGTTGAAGGTTTCAAGAGTCAGCTTGTTGGCAAGGGTATTAAGGGTTACTGAACCAAGGCAGATAGTAGGAGGTTAAGGTACAACTTCCTGAAATCCAGAAAATAGAATTTTAATGGTCAGTTAAATTCAATCAGAATTGTTGCTTTTTTGACATTAATTCAAAGATAAACTACTCAAAAGTCCTGCATTTTAGAGTGCTTCGGTTTGGGGCCTTACTACACAAGAGGATTTTCAATCTTGAAGCTGCTCCCTGTAGATGAACTTTACCAAAGGGTTTTGGGTTGGTTATTAAATTCTAAATACTTGTTTACTATCTGTGCCTGACAGATCATGGGCGTGATTCTCCGAGCATCTGCAGCAAAATCGCAATCGGCGCAGGGGCAGAGAAATGGGCGTTGAAGGCGAAAACCGGCGCGGTGTACGCGGTGTGGGTAGGGGCCATTGACAGAGGCCCCCCCGATTCACCGACGACAATGGCCGATTTCCCGACGCCGTGGTTCTAACCACGTTTTGCCTGTTGGGAACAGTCGGCAGCAGCTGCGTACTCAGCCTGCGGTCGCCCTGTTGGGGGGCGGGAAGATCCTCCACCGGGGGGGGGGGGACCTCAGGGATGGCCAGGCTGGCGATCGGGGGCCACTGATCCACGGGCGCGTGCGATCTCGGGGGGCCTATATTGTCGGGGCTGCTCTGCATTGTGAGTCCGCCATATCGCATGGGGCGGCTGCCGAAGGAAGTGCAGGGCCCAGAGCAGATCTGCATGGAGTACTCCGGGGCCCTGCTCGACCCTTCCGATAGGAGAATCACTTTGGACTTTCTTCAAGAAGGTCCAGGGTGAAACGTCCGCGTTTTGATGCTGGAGTGGGGAGAAAGCCCCATTATTGGAGAATCTCGCCCCATATTCCTTGTCGATTAAGAAGTGGGAGGTTTGCACAGAGACTTGTCAATTTGGATGCACTGCAAGTGACTTAATATTTTGGAATGTTTTTCACTATTATTGAAGATTATTCCACTTCCATTTGTACAACTGTGCCAAAGCTTTAAGCAATCCCAAACTAATTCTGGCACAGTGATGAAAAAAGTCGTAACTGATTTCCAAACTAAGTTGGAATTCGAAACACGCATCAATCTCTTAAACATAGCCCTGCACTCAATTACATTATTCACGTCTTTTTGCTATAACTGGCTTCTCAGTTGCTGGGAGCCCATCTTAAATGCCCAGGCATTGACACTTTGGAGTTGTAAAAAGAACAGGAATGTTGTGTATGGTGCTAAGTATGGTGCCTACCTGGTTATCAGCTCACCTTGGGGCACAAGGGATATTTGTAGCTTTGAAGAATCAATTTTCTGCAATATTTTCTCTTACGGTTCAATTTTCCATGAAAATCTAAAAGTTAACATTCTTTAAAAAGGTTCTTTAAGGGGGAGGAGCTAAGCGTTTAACCAAATTAAGCAGAATACGTCACATCTCTTTAAATCTGCCGTCCAGTGCTTTTTAAAAAGATATTTCAATGAATTTACATAGAACATAGAACAGTACAGCACAGAACAGGCCCTTCGGCCCTCGATGTTGTGCCGAGCAATGATCACCCTACTCAAACCCACATATCCACCCTATACCCGTAACCCAACAACCCCCCCCCTTAACCTTACTTTTTAGGACACTACGGGCAATTTATCATGGCCAATCCACCTAACTCGCACATCTTTGGACTGTGGGAGGAAACCGGAGCACCCGGAGGAAACCCACGCACACACGGGGAGGACGTGCAGACTCCGCACAGACAGTGACCCAGCCAGGAATCGAACCTGGGACCCTGGAGCTGTGAAGCATTTATGCTAACCACCACGCTACCGTGCTGCCCTAATTTGAGATGCACTTAATAATGTTTATAGTTTTCTGGCTTAAAGAACAGATAACTTGTATTTTTTTCTCTACAACTGCTGACTGACCAGCTGTGTGGTTCCAGTATTTTCGTTTTTTTATTTCGGATTGTAAGCATTTGCAGCTTTTCTTTGGCCTGTCTGCTGAGCTGCCACTTCTGTTGTGGGAATGCCAGCCTTGACGTTCTGCTCTTGTCATTATGATTTTTGTTTGGTACCTTATTCACCATCATTGTGACGCTTTCATCCTTTACATTATATAACAATATTCGCTGATTATGAATTGTATACTTAATTTTTATTTATTCATGTTAAAGAATTCTATCTGTCCTCAACTTCTCATGGCAGCTCTTAACTAAAGAACTCTGGGAGCCTAGGTTACTTTCCTTTGCCAAAGGCGGAGTACAAGCCGTGTCCTTTATTTTCAGTTCCATATATATTTACTTTGAAATGAAGAAACTGACAGACGCCTGCCTGTGTGAAAGCTACACTCAACTCCAGCAGAGAATTATGTGGTTTAATGAGTTGGGAGCTGGCATTAGAGCTAAGCTAAATGTGTCTTACAAATGCTCACTGATGCCAACACAGACTACTTAAACATTGAATTTAGCTCCCAAATCCAGTCACATATGCTAAATGTACAGACTTGCAAATGTATCCCCAAATTGGAATACTTTGTCCCTTTTGCACCTCCTATGTGGCATTTGGGTACCAAATCCTTGTTTATGATTTTTTGTCAGTGTAGAAGGAGGCCATTTGGCCCATCGTGCCAGTACCAGCTCTCCGAATGAGCAACACGCCTCCTTCCATTCACCCACCTTCTACCCATAACTCTGCTCATGCTTTTCCCACCAATTAACAGTCTTGTAACTGAAGCCTTGCTTGAGTGTAAAAATGAGATTTTCTTGAAAATATTGTTAACAGGGCAATTCCTACTTGTTTCACTAACTCCAACCACTAATTTCCATTTCTTGCACTCAGACCTGCGAGAATAAATATTATAGCAGATAAAGAACAAAATAAAGCAATGCCTTTCAGGTTGGAATATTAGACCCAACATGCATTTGAACATGTAATGGTTAGTTTACACCATGTTTCAGCTCAAATTCATTTGCAATATCAACTTAAGATATTAATCATGCAGCATGATAGAATGTCATGCTTTTTTTCTTTCCGTCAAAATGCATTAATTCATATAAGCTGGTGTAGTTCTTATTATAATAGAGGGAAGGTCATTGAAACAATTACCTGGCCAGCATTGCAAAACAAAGGGTGCGATTTAACTAAAACAGTGTCCCTTCTGGTCGGGAATCGACGGGTCGTTCCCGGCGCTACTGCTATCTAACGGCATTTCTTTTGGCCCCCGGCAGGGAATGCCTCACCAAGGCCACACTCAGCTGCACTTAGTCGCATGTCCTGCACTGAGGAGCTCCTCAGTGCAGAAAGAGGTCAAGACGCCCCGACCCGACCACCGGACCCCCAAATGTCCCAAGACATTTGTTGGGGGGGGTCCTCTAGCCCCCCCCCCCCCTCCCCTTGCACCTCACAACATGCCACATGGGAACACTGGAAGTGCCAGAGTGGCACCCACGTGGCAGTGCCAGGGTGCTAGCCTGGCTAGAGGCCAACCACCCTGATCGATTTGATCCCTGTTTGTAGGGACCAGTGAAATGAGAATTGCTTATTGTCACAAGTAGGCTTCAAATGAAGTTACTGTGAAAAGGCCCTAGTCGCCACATTCCGGCACCTGTTCGGGGAGGCTGGTACGGGAATTGAACTTGGTCTTGGCCTTGGTCTGCTTTACAAGCCAGCTATTTAGCCCACTGTACCCCTTGGCCAATACCAATCGGCGCTCAGCTGAGGTCACTTCGACAAGGCCAACAGTAGCTGAAGCACCGGTGCCCACCTCCAGCTGCAGTTGCTCGTCATTCATCAGCACTGTCACTGCAATGGCGGAGATTTAACAGCAATGTACAGAGAATATGTAATGGCAGCATCAGCTTCTGCAGTGTCAGTTGATTCAATCAGAGGTGTTCTTTGCTCTGCAGTTAGTTTATTTTTATTCTGCACTGCCTAACCAATTGTCTTCTCTTGTGGCAAAAGTAGCACTCGACCTCTCTACATCTGTATGCATCTGCTCCATGATTCCCTCCACGTCTATAACAAATGAGCACCTTGTCAGCTGACTCATTGTAAGTAGGTTTCCTAACTTGTCATTTGGTAGACAGCGAATTGTGCTGAAAATCTCCTCTGCCACGTTGTGCCCCAATTCAGGCTTCTACGTATTATGGTACAGTGTTTCATTGTTTATGTGGTGGAAATCCTCAGAATCTTTTGTGGCAGTCTCCACAGTGAGAGAAAGTTGCAGTGTGCGCTTGAAATCAATATCCGATTCAGCAAGAAAACGGCACTGTATGGTGTTGTCATTCACACCGCATACCAGCCTGTCCTGCAGCATACGATTCAAGGTATCCCTAAACTTTCATTATTTGGTAATCTGTTTCAGGTTCACCATAAAAGTAGCAATAGATTCCTCTTGAGCATGAGCTCTCATGTTGAACTTGAAGTGTTGCATAATTACAGACGGTTTTGGCTGAAAATGCAATGTTGCAAGCTCCACTAATGCATTGTATGACTTAGCATTGGGTGCAACCCAGGCAGCCAGGTTTCTGAGAAGATTGTACATTTTTCTTCCACACATGCCCAATAGGATAGGTCTACGTTTACCTTCATCATAAGACCATAAGACATAGGAGCAGAATTAGGCCATTCAGCCCATCGAGTCAGCTCTGCCATTCAATCATGGCTGATATGTTTCTCTGCCCCGTTCTCCTGCCTTCATCCCATAACCCCTGATCCCCTTATTAATCAAGAATCTATCTATCTCTGTCTTAAAAACACTCAAGTGATTTGGCCTCCACTGCCTTCTGCGGCAAAGAGTTCCACAGATTCACCACCCTTTGGCTGAAGAAATTCCTCCTCATCTCAGTTTTAAAAGATCGTCCCTTCAATCTGAGGCTGTGGGCTCGGGTTCTAGTTTTTCCTACAAGTGGAAACGTTCTCTCCACGTCCACTCCATCTAGACTTTTCAGTATCCTGTAAGTTTCAATAAGATCCCCCCTCATCCGTCCAAAATCCAAGAGGCATCGACCCAAAGTCCTCAACTGCTCCTCATATGACAAGCTCTTAATTCCAGGGACAATTCTAGTTTCATTCGCAATGAAATAGAATCCGTGTCTCTCGGCATACTGACTCCAATCCTCAGCATCTGCATGATAAGGATTAATCCTCCCGAACAGTAAGTCTTTTTCCTTTTTGCTTCTGCTAGCTGTTTCCTTTATCTTGCATTTACCACTTTAAATGCAGTTACCACTTTAAGACAGTGACGGTTTATAGAAATCCTGCTGCATGGTGTGTGCCTTCTGAGTTGACCAATTTGGGAAGTGGGGGCCGGACAAGGAGTGTTCGTGAGCCCAGTTCCTGCGAAAAGTGGAGGCGAGTTCACTATTGAGTCTGAAAAATGGCTGCCATGCTTTAGTATTCTTGATTTGGAGGTCGTACGCATCAGGTTCGATGGAGCACATTGTATCCGGTCTTCAAGGCCTGGAGGTTGTTGTGGCCCTTGACCGCAAGTCTTATATTATCATGTTCGTGATGCTCGTTGAAAAGAGTTGGAATTGTCGAGCCATTCCCCTGGCTGGGGCTTAGGTTTCCAGTTGCCGGCGTGTTGGGATGACAGCATGGCGGAGGTGAAGGTGGTTTGTTCGATGGAATTTTTGAGAGACCCTGAGGGTTGTTCGATGATTGCTTTGGCCTTTCCAAGTGACATAGATGGTGTTATTATCCTGCAGTTCATTAATAACCCTGGATTATGCTGTTGACTTCTTATTGTTGTCTTTTCTCTTAGCCAGTGTGAGCACACGAGGGCAAGGGTCATTTGTTATCCTTTTTTAGCAAACTTAATATTGAGTCGGTAATGTGATAAGTACACAGTCTTACTCCTGTTTTTTCTTTGTGCTGTAATCCTTGCAGTTATGAGAAGAGAGTGCATTCTAGAAATCCCTATCTTGTTTATAATGAAAACGAGTGGATCCACGGTCGGGTAATGAGTGGATGGATGGTGTGGAGGTGGGTGATAGGATTAGTTAAGTCTTCACTAGGATTGAGGATAGCCCCCAGTTGGAGCTAAATGCAATGGAGTTTTATTTTGCTTTTTCTTCTTACTTTGCACTTTGAGAATCCATGTTTACCTCCTTCAAAAGCCTGGATGGATCATATATCCTGGAGAGGACTGGGTCCTTCTGGTTCTTCCTTGGGGTTGATGTTTTTACAGCTATTAGAGTAGGGGAAAATTCCGGCGATAGTTTTGATTAATTAGTGTTTGAATGTTTTTTTTACATTTTTCCAATTAGGGACAATTTAGCGTGGCCAATCCAGCTACTCTGCATATCTTTGGGTTGTGGGGTGAGACCCTCCCAGACGCGGAGAGAATGTGCAAACTCCACACAGACAGTGACTCAGGGCCGGGATTGAACCCAGGTCCTCGACGCCGTGAAGCAGCAGCGCTAACTACTGCTTCATGGTGCCGCCTCTCTTGTTTGAATTGTTGAAGTAAGAGACTGTATGCTGAGCCTATCTTCCTTACCACGGCATACAGTGCTGTGGCTTATGTTCCTGGGCTAGCTCGGGCATTCCTCCCTTAGGGGGTTCTTCTGCTCTTCACTCGGGTGAGCAACGTACTTTTAGAAACCCTGGTTTGGTTCAAGGGGTTACGCAGGGTTTTCCTTACCCAATTATTGAGTGTCTTGATGATTCTTTATCTCTTCGGTGGTGGGGTCTCCGGGTTGAGGCTGGTGTGATTTTTCTCGTGCTAGTTGGATTGGTACACTGCCCTAGGTATGGTCATTGAGGTACAGGGCCAGCTGGGTGATAGGTTTTGGTGTGTGCTGGGTTTCCTGGGAGTACTGGCTCCTGTATGTCAGAGTGTCCAGGTCCAGTGCTGTGGTTGGGAACCTGTTGTCCCCTTATGCTTGGGACATTCCTTCTCGAAGGCACTTATTAGGGACATCCTGAGAGGTTTTTTATTTTTAATATGTTTGAATATCCTTGGTTGACGGATCCCTTTGTGCGCGAAGGCCGGAGGTTAAGCCTAGTCCTGTACTAACATTGATATCCTGTTGCCTCCTTATGGTTGAGATGGTTCCTTGTCTGAAATTATAAAAAAAAAAATCATCTTCATTAATAGGTGGTTGGCGTGCGCCAGAGTGGTATGGACGCTTGGCTGGGACCTTGTCCTCTTTTATCTCGTGACCTTCTGCTCCTGGTAGTTCTCCCTCTTCCCTTTATTTACCCAGTTCTTGGTAAGGGTAGGGCCGGGAAGTTGGTGGTGGCTCCGGAGCTGATTAACAAGGTTTTGAGGAATTCTACTGGGGAGACCATGAGATGCAGAAATTTCTGGATGGGTTGGAGTACCCAAGGCTAGGGGAGGGAGACAAGGCGACATTATAAGGAGCAATACTGGAGCAGGAGATAAAAGACGCGATTGGGAGGATGCAGTCGGGGAAGGTGGCAGGGCCGGATGGGTTTCCGGTGGAATATTATAAAAAATTTAAGGATATGTTGGCACCCCTGATGGTAGGGTTGTTTGAAGAGACGATAGGGAAGGGAGAGCTGCTGCAAATCTTGGGGCAGGCATCGATTTCACTGTTGCTTAAAAAGGATAAGGATCCGACGGAGTGTGGGTCGTATAGGCCCATTTCACTTCTTAATGTAGACGCAAAGGTATTGGCGAAGGTACTGGCGGGTAGGCTGGAGGGGTGCCTCCCGAAGATGATAGGTGAGGATCAGACAGGGTTCGTAAAAGGGAGGCAGCTGTTTTCGAATATTAGGAGGGTCTTGAACGTCGTTATGGCACCGGCGGAAGGGAAGGAAACAGAGGTGGTTGTGGCACTGGATGCCGAGAAGGTGTTTGATCGGGTGGAATGGGGGTACCTGATGGCAGTGCTGGAACGGTTTGGGATTGGACCAAGATTTGTGAACTGGGTAAAGTTATTATATAAGGAGACGAAGGCGAGTGTCCGGACGAACAATATCAGTTTGAGATACTTCTCTCTCCACCATGGGACGAGGCAGGGATGTCCTATATCCCCCCCCCCTGCTGTTTGCACGTGTGATTGAGCCGTTGGCCATCGCATTAAGAAGTTTGGGAGCATGGAAAGGAATAGTGAGGGAGGGGGGGGGGAGAAATAGAGCATATGATGTCCTTGTATGCCGACGACTTGCTGCTGTATGTATCGGAGCCGAGTGCGTCGATAGGAGGAATATTGGAGTTGCTGCAGGTATTTGGGTCTTTCTCTGGGTACAAGCTGAACTTGGACAAGAGCGAGTATTTTGTGGTGTCTCAACCGGGGGTGGGGGCAGGGGTGGTGGGGCTGCCATTCCGTAGGGCAGGGACTCACTTTAGGTATTTAGGGGTGCAGGTTTCCCGGGAGTGGGGAAGGCTTCGCAGATACAACATCACTAGTTTGATGGAGAGAGTGAAAGCCGACCTGGCGAGGTGGGACGGTCTCCCTCTGTCACTGGCGGGTCGGGTGCAGGCGGTTAAAATGAATGTGTTGCCGCAATTTCTGTTTATTTTTCAATGCCTACCGATTTTCCTGCCAAAGTCTTTTTTCAGGGAGACTGAGGGGAGGATTACCTTGTTTATATGGAGAGGGAAGGTGGCCAGAGTGAGGAAGGTGCTGCTGTTTGTCGGGGCAGCACGGTAGCATGGTGGTTAGCATAAATGCTTCACAGCTCCAGGGTTCCAGGTTCGATTCCCGGCTGGGCCACTCTCTGTGTGGAGTCTGCACGTCCTCCCCGTGTGTGCGTGGGTTTCCTCCGGGTGCTCCGGTTTCCTCCCACAGTCCAAAGATGTGCGGGTTAGGTGGATTGTCCGTACTAAATTGCCCGTAGTGTCCTAAAAAGTAAGGTTAAGGGGGGGTTGTTGGGTTACGGGTATAGGGTGGATACGTGGGTTTGAGTAGGGTGATCATTGCTCGGCACCACATCGAGGGCCGAAGGGCCTGTTCTGTGCTGTACTGTTCTATGTTCCGTACAGAGGGGAAGGCAGGCAGGGGGTTTGGGTCTCCCGAACCTGTTGTACTACTACTGGGCGGCGAATGTGGAGAAGGTGCGGAGCTGGGTCAGAGGTGTTGATTCCCAGTGGGTCAGAATGGAGGAGAGTTTGTGCAGGGGGTTGGGGATGAAAGCACTAGCAACAGCGCCGCTCCCGATATCTCCGGGGAAATATTCAGGGGGTCCGGTAGTAATAGGCAGTTTTGCCAACACTTCAGCTTGTGGACAGGGTCGAAGGAAATGCTGATCCGGAAGAACCATAGATTTGAGCCAGGGAGGTGGGACGGAAGCTTTCAGAAATGGGAAGAGAAGGGGATTAAGCCTCTAAAAGATTTGTTTCCTCAAGGTCGATTTGCAGGATTGAGGGAGCTGGAAGTGAAGTATGGGCTGGAGGAGGCAGAAGTGTTTAGGTATATGCAGGTTCGGGACTTTGCCAGGAAGGAGATACAGAGCTTCCCGGAGGAACCGGCCTCCAAGTTGTTGGAGGAGGTGCTGGCGGCAAGTGGACTGGAGAAGGGGACTGATAGACCATCAATTCACCAGACACGTGTTTACGATGTGAATCTAGGCTTTAATCGACTTACTTCAGAGCCAGCCTGTTACCTGTCGATGAACTCATAGTGAACTCAGGCTGACTCTGAACAAGGGTATTTATACAGCTGCACTAGGGGGAGGAGTCATGGGCGGAGCCAAGGGTGGAGCCCAGTACAAGTTTCTGAGTGCTCCCAGTGCTACTCCCCCTAGTGGTAGGATAGCGCTACTGCGCTTACAAAGACAGTGTGAATTAACATATATACACATCTATATACACATTCACCACAGGGACAGTATCAGCGGTATACGGAGCTATGTTGGAAAAGGATAAGGCACCACTGGAGGGGATCAAAGCGAAGTGGGTGGAAGAATTGGGAGAGGTTATAGAGGAGGGGTTCTGGTGTGAGGTGCTCCGGAGAGTGAATGCCTCCACCTCGTGTGCGAGGTTGGGGCTGATACAGCTGAAGGTGGTGTACACAGCACACCTCACGAGGGCAAGGATGAGCCGATTCTTTGAAGTGGTAGAAAATGTGTGTGAACGTTGCGGGGGGGCCCCCGCTAATCACATTCATATGTTTTGATCCTGTCTAAAGCTTGGGGATTACTGGAAGGATGTGTTTAGGGTAATTTCCAAGGTGGTGCACGTGAAGCTGGACCCGGGTCCCCTGGAGGCCATATTCGGGGTGTCGGACCAGCCAGGGTTGGAAACGGGTGCGGAGGCAGATATCATAGCCTTCGTCTCGTTGATCGCCCGAAGGCGGATCCTGTTGGGATGGAGAGCGGCCTCTCCACCCTGTGCCCTGGCGTGGCGAGGGGACCTGTTGGAATACTTGACCCTTCAGAAGGTTAAATTTGAACTGAGGGGAAGCTCGGAGGGGTTCTACAAGTCATGGGCACTATTTATTATGCACTTTCAAGAACTGGATAACATCGAACATTAGTTTGGGGGGGGGGGGGGGGGGGGGGGGGGGGGTGCGGGGCTGTGTATGTTGAAGATGGCTATGGGTAATCCCTGATTCCTTTTTTTGTCATTTGTTTATGTTAACATGCGGGCTGATGTCTGGGCATAGTGGGAGGATGGGATCGTTGTTACTGTTATGGGGTTTGAGATATTTGTTGTTGGTTATTGATTGTTGTTGGGTGACAATTCGGGAGAAAAATTGTCAAAAAGGAGGAGAATAAAAATATTTTTTAAAAAAAAGAGAAAATATCAGCTATGATTGAATGGTGGAGCAGACTCGATGGGCCGAGTGGCCTAATTCTGCTCCCATGTTTTTGTGAGGGCCACCAAGAATCCAGCACAAGTCTTCAGGATACAAAGAAATAAAATTTATTTACAACAACATATATGTACACAACAGCAGCAACTTCCCTTGCAGCTAACTCCTCTCTGTCTGCTGGTTCCAAACTGGCCAGCTTTATTTATGCAGGGAGTCTGCTAATGATTTCTCCGCCCCCTCATTGGGGAAGCTCATACTCCCACAGGATTGTGGGATTATCATTAGTCCCCAGCCAATGGTAAGCAGGCAGGTTATAACATCCCTCCCCCCCCACCCCCCAAAGTCCAAGGAATCCACCGAAGACCCTGGCGAAGGCGGGCGTTGGACTCGTTTTGCCGCAGGCCGGACACCATTTGCACGAGGCGCTGGATCGGGCGGCGTGTAACGAGATGGAGACCTGCGGTTCCGTGATGAACGGCGCAACGGTTGTCCATCCACGACCCGTGGACCTGAGGATTCCCCCTCTGAGGTGTTTTGAGTCTCCATCTCGGAGTCAGAGTCTGCTGCCTCCGTCATCTCGGCGTCTTTATCTCCACATGGTTCTGTCACGACCTGCGCAGGCTTTGAGTGAGGCACCAGAGGAAGATTGTGAGGAATACTTTCCATTGTGTCTGGTTTCTGTGGCTGTAGAAATGAGCTCCTGGGGCGGGGAACCTTGGGAAGTGATAGTCTTCTGGACCGAACATGGTCTACATGTTTGCGCTGGAGACAACCCTGGGCTTGCACCTGGTAAGAGATAGGCGAAAGTTTGGCGAAAGATTACGCCAGGGACCCACTGGGCACCACCGTCAAAATTCCGAACGAACACTGGGTCACCGGGCGTAAACTGCCGAATCGGCCGATGCCGAGATAAACCATGTCCCTGCCGTTCTTGTGTGCGGCGTACTTTTGCGCCAACATCCGGGGAAAACCATGCTAAGGTGGGTGCAAAGTCTCCGGCCCATTAGGAGTTCTGCGGGAGCTACCCCAGTCACCGCATGGGGGGTGGTCATATATGAAAACAAAAAACGAGCCAATCTCGTGTCCATCGACCCGGAAGACTGCTTCTATAGGCCTCGTTTGATTGTCTGCACTGTGCACTCTGCCAACCCATTTGAAGCCGGGTGGTAAGGGGCAGTGCGGATATGGCGTATGACATTCATCTTCATGAACCTCGCAAACTCCTCACTTGTGAATGGAGTGCCGTTGTCCGCGACCAGCACCTCGGGGAGGCCACGCGTACTGAAAGACAAACACATCTTCTCGATTGTTGCGCAGGACGTTGTGCCTCCCACCTTATGCACCTCTAGCCATTTAGACTGGGCATCGATTAATAGCAGGAACATGGATCCTTGAAAAGGGCTGGCGAAATCCGCATGCAAGCACGCCCAAGGCCGCCCTGGCCATTCCCAGTGATGTAGGGGCCCCACCGGCGGAAGCTTCTGATGCTCCTGGCAAATGGAGCAGCTTTGGGCCACCTTCTCAATGTCGGTGTCGAGGCCTGGCCACCAGACATAACTCCGGGCCAACATTTTCATTTTGGTCACACCCGGATGCCCATTGTGCAAGTCTCTCAGTATCAGCTCCTGTCCTTTTTCCGGGACAATCACACACGTACCCCACAAAAGGATGCCGTCTTCCACGCTGAATTCGGACAGCTTGGAGGAAAATGCCCGCAACTCGCCTGGGAGCTGTCTATGCTGCCCACCATACAGGACTATGTGCTGAACCTTTGACAGGACTGGCTCCGTCTGGGTCCACTCACGGATCTGTGATGCCGTGACAGGCAAGGTGTTCATAAAAATTAGGGTTGCAACCACCTCACCGGTCGTGGGGGTCGACATGGGGCCGGTCGATAAAGGCAATCGGCTCAGTGCGTCGGCATTCCCGATCTGGGTTCCTGATTTGTGCTCCAGAGAATACTCGTATGCAGCGAGCAACAAAGCCCAGCGCTGGATCCGTGCAGGAGCAATGGGCGGTATTGGCTTATCCTCTCGGAAAAGTCCCAGCAGAGGCTTATGATCAGTCACGATAGTGAAGTGGCGGCCGTACACGTACTGGTGGGAACGTTTCACCGCAAAGACCACTGCCAGGCACTCCTTCTCAATCTGCGCGTACTTTTTTTCCGCTGCTGTCAGTGGGCGGGAGGCGAAAGCTATCGGCCGCTCGGCCCCGTTCTCCATCTTGTGGGACAGGACAGCCCCAAAACCATACGGTGATGCATCACATGTGATGAGCAAAGGCTTTCCAGGATCATAGTGGGTTAGTAACCCAGACGACAATTGTTTTTTACCCGCCGGAAAGCGGTTTCTTGCGGCTGACCCCAAACCCAGGTGAGATTCTTCTTTAGCAGAAGGTGCAACGGGGCCAGCGTAGTTGCCAGATTGGGGAGGAACTTTCCGCAATAGTTTACGAGGCCGAGAAACGAACGAAGATGCGAAGTGTCAGTCGGGGCAGGGGCCTGTTGAATCGCGCGCACCTTCTCTGCGACGGGGTGCAAACCTTTGCGGTCCACCCGATATCCCAGGTAGACTACTTCCTTCGCCTGAAAAAACGCACTTTGTGCGACGTAAACGGACTCCAGCCTCCGAAAAGCGTCGAAGGACAGCCTCCAAATTTTCCAGATGTTCCTGCTCAGACATCCCTGTGATCAAAACGTCATCCAAGTAGACAGCAACACGCGGTAAACTTCTCAAAATGCCCTCCATAACGCGTCGAAAAATAGCGCAGGCAGGGGATACTTCAAAGGGCAAACGTGTATATTCATACAAGCCCCGGTGTCTATTAATCGTTACATATGACCGGTAGGCAGGGTCCAGCTCCAACTGCAGGTAGGCGTAACTCATATCTAATTTTGTGAATGAGAGTCCGCCTGCAAGCTTCGCGTAGAGATCCTCTATGCGAGGCATTGGGTATCGGTCGAGCCGGGAAGCCGTATTCACTGTAAGTTTATAGTCACTGCACAAGTGAACTGTGGCATCTGGCTTCATTACAGGTACAATTGGTGCTGCCCAGTCAGCGAAACGGACGGGCCTGATTATACCCAAAGTCTCCAAACGAGTGAGCTCCCCTTCTACCTTCTCGAGCAAGGCGTAAGGCTCCGGGCTCCTGGTTCGACTTGGATATGGGCTACAGCCCCTTTTATGTTCACCAAACTGGGCTGGAATACATCTGGGTACCGTCCTAGCACCTCAGTCAACCCTCCAGAACCTGTTTGGAGGATGTGCTGCCACTGCAACCGCAAATGGCGCAACCAGTCCCGACCCAACAGGCTGGGCCCATGGCCGCAACACCACGATAAGTGGGAAACGCCCCTCCTGGTGTCCATAAACAACAGGGGTCATCGTAGTTCCTGCAATGTCCAATGGTTCCCCCGTGTAGGTGGCCAACCTGGCCTGTGTGTCGGTTGATGTAAGGGTCTGTATACCCTGCTTGATGCGGTCGATTGCCCTCTGGGCGATCACGGAGACCGCTGCGCCAGTGTCCAACTCCATCTCAAGCGGGTGATCATTGACCCGTACTGTCACTTTAATGGGGACCACACGGGGAGCTGCCACACATGCAGCTGCAGACAGTCGTCCACCGTCTCCACGACCTTGGGAGTAGTCGCCGCAAGTTCATCCAAATGAAAGGTACGGCCCCTGGGCTGGCCCCAGTTTCAGTCGGAATGACGCCGCCTCTGGCGCCCCCAGGACCGGCGTCCGTGACGGGGTCGGCGCCTACAGGTCTGACACGGACATGGCTCCTCATCCATTGGTTCTGGAGAAGGTTCCCTTCGGGGAGGAATGTCCGACGGCCACTGGCATCGATCCGGACGTCGCCTCGCCCAAGGTACCGTAGGGGTGCGGGGGGGGACGCTTTCGGATGGAAGGGGTTGCGCCCCAAGGCATGCACCTCCATTCCCTGTAGCTCCTGCACTCCTCGTTCTGCGCTCTCTCGGGACAATACTATTTGAACGGCCTGTTGAAAAGTCAATGTTGGCTCAGCTAACAACTTTCTCTGGGTGGCCGCATTGTTAATACCGCAAACCAAACGGTCACGTAACATTTAGGTCTCACCATAGTCACAGTACTCCGCAATCCTGCGTAGCGTGGATAGAAAGTCAGCAAGGAATTCTCCTGGGGTCCTCTCAGCAGTATTAAACCGGTAACGTTGGACTATTGTGGATGGGGTTGGGTTAAAATGTTGCCCCACTAAGTTCACAAGTTCATCAAACGTTTTGACGTCCGGCGCAGCTGGGTAGGTAAGGCTCCTAATCACCCCAAACGTATGCGGGCCGCAGGCAGTGAGCAATATGACCACCTGCCGCTCACTTTCGGTGATATTGTTTGCCCGGAAATAGTAACGCATCCATTGTGCGTACTGGTTCCAGCTTTCCAGCGCGGCATCAAAAACATCCAAACGTCCATACAGAGGCATGGTGTGATAGAAAACAACTTCTAACCTGTATCCAACAAAAATCCAGGGAGATGGCTTCAGCAGTGTAGACAGCTATTCACTTTAACCCTCGTCGCCAGTTTTGTGAGGGCCACGAAGAATCCAGCACAAGTCTTCAGGATACAAAGAAATAACATTTATTTACAATAACATATATGTACACAACAGCAGCAGCAACTTCCCTTGCAGCTAACTCCTCTCTGTCTGGTTCCAAACTGGCCAGCTTTATTTATGCAGGGAGTCTGCTAATGATTTCTCCGCCCCCCTCATTGGGGAAGCTCATACTCCCACAGGATTGTGGGATTGTCATTAGTCCCCAGCCAATGGTAAGCAGGCAGGTTATAACGTGTGTCTTATGGTCTTATGATCCGAGTCTATAGCTGCTAGTCCTCTCTGTATAAATATGTGAAATGATGATCGTTCTGTCTTGTTCCTGATGTTGGGGTTAAGTTGCGTTGTATGGTATATGTCATAACATCCTTTTAGAACTGAGTTCTTGTATATTTTCTTTGTAATTTTTCTTTTTTATTATGTGGATATAAAGAACCCAAGATTGGTTCCTGCAGGGGTACATACGGGTCTGTTATCTGAGGGGAGGAGGTTGCAGTATCTCATTGATGTCTTTGGTGATACTGGAGTTGAGGGAGATGTGTGATGTTGTGTGACCAAACATGGCGCGAAAGATTTATCCTGAACTTTCGTGGTCATTGCGAGCCATCACTGCGTAGGAAAGTGTACACCATGTTATCCTGTTTACATGGCCTTATCCCTGTTCTCTGGTGGTGCATATTGAGGCATCAAGTTGAGTCCAATGATGGTATTGAGCCAGCTATATTGCTGGTTTCCTGCTCCCCTTTGTGTCCATGTATGTTGATACTTTTATTTCTTGCTGAGCTGTACCATTCTTGCGGTTTTGTTGCATTATTGGTTAAAGTGTAAAATTTCAATAACTATACGTTACAAAAAGCTTTTAACTTTTGCACCCTTACCTTTACTCACCCTAACCCTTGTCTGGGCAAGTCTCAAGTCTTTTTCCTTTTTAACCATGCAGGACCTTATTGTTTTTGAACTTTGTGGTACTCAACAACTAGGACGAAGTGTGCATCATAAGTTGGGTCCATCCTCGTCGCCAGTTCAACAACTTGAGGGAGGAGCAGGTTTGGTGCAGGTAAATTTAACTTTTATTGAGAACACATATTGCGATGCCTACACACTTGTCACCATATTTCTACTGGAAAGCCACTCCCCTGGCACCACCCCCATGGCTGATCGACAGGCGAGTGGGACAACCAATCCACACTACAGGGGACCATGAGCTAACCGATCCACACTACAGGGGACTAGTGAGCTGGTTTGGCTCAGTGAGCTAGAAACAGCCTGCAGCCGCCACGCAGGGTCAACAGAAAAAAATAGCATAAGTGTTCCCCGCAGTCGGGAACTCGGCCCATTCGGGACGGTGCGTCTGGGGAGGGCCTCAGGTGACGTCCCGAGAATGCTGTTTTTGAGGGGATGGAGCATCGCAAAAAACGGCACTGCTCCCGATTTCGGTGCAAACGGAGATTCTCCGGCCGATCGCCAAATGCGATTTTGCCGTTCGGAAACTCCCGGCCAATGTATTACCCCTCGCAGGTTCCTCACCAGAAACGGAGGATAAGCCTAAGACTGTTTTATCATGTACAGAATTTTGTCGTAGAAATGATCTGTCCATCAACGTGTGATGCTTTGATATTCCATTGGTTTGTGGTTGTATTAGATCTGTTTCTGATAAGATATCCTAATCAATATGCATATCAATCACGTAAAATAGTTTCAGTTTTTAACAGTCTGGCAAAAAAAATGGTAATTTCAAAGCTCCGCCCTATCCCCATAACCCCACCTAACCAGCACATCTTTTTGGATACCGAGGGGCAATTTAGCATGGCTAATCCACCTAACCTGCACATCTTTGGACTGTGGGAGGAAACCGGAGATCCCGGAGGAAATCCACATAGATACGGGGTGCAAACTCCACTTAGAGAGTCATGCAAGGCCGAATGGAACCCGGGTCCCTGATGCTGTGAGGCTGCAGTGCTAACCACTGTGCCGCCCTGCTGCTCACTTTAGATAGTATTTCTTTGGAAACCTGTTTCAGTGCTCCAGCCAGAAGAGAAATTCCATGTTCAAACTTTGTACTCACCAACAGAGGAAATAGATCTGCTTTAGGGTATAGCCTATTTCACGGAATAAGAACTGAGCTAATAATAATATATTGAATTCTAATGCAAGGTCACAATCCTGAAGTGTTAACACAGATCCTCGCTCCACACTTGCGCTCAGACATGCTGAGCATTTCCAACATTTTCTGTTTTTATTTTAAA
Organism: Scyliorhinus canicula; assembly: GCF_902713615.1. NCBI lineage: Eukaryota > Metazoa > Chordata > Chondrichthyes > Carcharhiniformes > Scyliorhinidae > Scyliorhinus > Scyliorhinus canicula. The sequence goes on from NC_052150.1 coordinate 53,752,297, forward strand.
TTTATAGCATTTGCAGCAGTTTACTTTTGTATGAGAATGTAGCTTAATGTGAAATGGAGATTTATTATTTTATACTTTGGGAGAGAATAGTGAAAGGTATCATTCATTAATCCGTTTTATTTAATAAAACACTTTTTAAAAAAATCTTTATTGTCACATGTAGGCTTACATTAACACTGCAATTAAGTTACTGTGAAAAGCCCCTAGTCGCCACATTCCGGCGCCTGTTCGGGTACACTGAGGGAGAATTCAGAATGTCTAAATTACCTAACAGCTCGTCTTCTAGGACTTTTGGGACGAAACCGGAGCACCCGGAGGAAACCCACGCAGACACGGGGAGAGCGTGCAGACTCCGCACAGGCAGTGACCCAAGCCGGGAATCAAACCTGGACCCTGGCTCTGTGAAGTGACCGTGCTAACCACTGTGCTATCATAGAAGCACCATAGAAAGCATCCTGTCTGGCTGCATCACAGCCTGGTATGGCAACTGCTCGGCCCAAGACCGCAAGAAACTTCAGAGAGTCGTGAACACAGCCCAGTCCATCCCTTGAACCTACCTCCCATCCATTGACTCTATCTACACCTCCCGCTGCCTGGGGAAAGCAGACAGCATAATCAAAGACCCCGCCCACCTGGCTTACTCACTTTTCCAACTTCTTCCATTGGGCAGGAGATACAAAAGTCTGAGAACACGCACCAACAGACTCAAAAACAGTTTTTTCCCCGCTGAAATCAGACTCCTAAGTGACTTTCTTAGGGACTGACCTCATTAACACTACACTCCTATATGCTTCACCTGATGCCAGTGTTTATGTAGTTACGTTGTGTCCCTTCTGTTGCCCTGTTATGTATTTTCTTTTATTTCCTCTTTTCTACTTTTTTTTAAAAAAAATAATTTTTATTGAAAAATTTTGAATTTATACAACAATAACGCACCATAGTAAAATACCAAAAATAACAATAATATTAACAATCATAAACATTCACCCCACCCCCATGCACAACACAGCATTTTAACAACAACGCAAATTAACACAATATAAAGTTACAGAATACAAACTACAATAAGGAACACCCCCCCCCCCCCCCCCCCCCCCCCCCCCCCCCCCGGGTTGCTGCTGCTATTGACCAAGATACCTATCTTTGCACCAGGAAGTCCAGAAAAGGCTGCCATCGTTTATAGAACCCTTGTATTGATCCTCTCAGGGCAAATTTGACCCTTTCCAGTTTTATAAATCCCGCCATGTCACTGATCCAGGTCTCCACACTTGGGGGCCTTGCATCCTTCCACTGTAGCAGGATCCTTCAACGGGCTACTAGGGACGCAAAGGCCAGGACACCGGCCTCTTTCGCCTCCTGCACTCCCGGCTCCACCCCAACCCCAAAAATCGCGAGTCACCACCCTGGTTTGACCCTGGATCTAACCACCCTCGACACCGTCCCCGCCACCCCCTTCCAGAATTCTTCCAGTGCTGGGCATGCCCAGAACATATGGGCGTGGTTCGCTGGACTCCCTGAACATCTGGTGCACCTGTCCTCACCCCCAAAGAACCTACTCATCCTAGTCCCGGACATGTGGGCCCGGTGCAGCACCTTAAATTGGATGAGACTAAGCCTCGCACATGAGGAGGAAGAGTTGACTCTCTCCAAGGCATCCGCCGAAGTCCCGTCCTCTATCTGCTCCCCGAGTTCCTCCTCCCATTTAGCCTCCCAAGTATTGAAAACTCCCTCCCACCACTTTGAATTTGCAACTCCCCTTGCCTCCTCCCTCGGATTACAAAAAATTCACTTTTCCCCCATATTCAATTTATACCACGAGAACCGGCCAAATTCCCCTAAGATCCTCATAATCTCTCCCTTCCCCTCTAATGGGTCAGAAAGATACAGGAGTAGGTCATCCGCATACAACGAGACCCTGTGCCTCTCCCCGCCCACCCCACTCCCCAGACTAGCCCCTTCCACTCCTTTAACGCTCTTAGCGCCATCTCCAATGGCTCTGTAGCAAAGGCAAACAACAGTGGGGAAAATGGACATCCCTGCCTTGTCCTCCGGTGTAGTCTAAAGTAGTCCGAACTCACCCCTGTTCATCCACACACTCGCCATCGGCGCCTGGTACAGCAACCGGACCCAGTCTACAAAGTCCTGTCCAAACCCAGACCGCCCCAGGGCCTCCCACAGATACTCCTACTCCACCTGGTCGAAGGCCTTTTCCACGTCCATAGCGACCATTACCTCCACCTCCCTCCCCTCAGAGGGCATTATGATGACATTCAAGAGCCTCCTGATGTTGGCCATTAACTGCCTGCCTTTGACAAATCTCATCTGGTCCTCGCCTATCATCCCCGGTACACAATCCTCTGTTCTCGAGGCCATAACCTTGGCCAGCAATTTGGCATCTACATTTAGTAGGGAGATTGGTCTGTATGACCCCGCATTGTTCTGGGTCCTTTCCCCTTTTTCAGGATCAATGAGATCGAAGCCTGTGACATTGTTGGGGGAAGAACAATGAGGCTCCCTTGCCTCATTAAATGCCCTCACCAGCAGTGGACCCAGCACCCCAGAAAACTTTCAAAAGATTTCACTAGGTCCCGGGTCATTGCCCGACTGCATGGTCTCCAATCCCTTGACTACTTCTACAATCCCGGTCGGGGCATCCCGCCCCTCCACCAACCCTTCCTCTACCTTCGGAAACTCCAAACCTTCCAAGAATTGCCTCATCCCCTCCACCCCAACAGGGGGCTCCGTCTCATACAACCAACTGTAAAATTCCTTGAACACCCCATTCACCCCCGCTGGGTCCAAGGCTGTGTTTCCCCTCCTCTATCCTTCACTCTTCCTATCTCCCTGGCCTTTTCTGAGCTGGTGTGCTAGCATCCTACTGGCCTTCTCCCCATACTCATATACCACCCCCCTCGCCTTCCTTACCTGCCCCACCACCTTCCCTGTGGATATCGGCCCAAACTCCATCTGCAGCTTCTGATGCTCCTTCAACAATCCCGCCTCCGGGGCTTCCGAGTATCTTCAATTCACCTGGAGTATCTCCCTAACCAGCCTATCCATCCCTGCCCGCTCCACCTTCTCCCTATGAGCCCATACCGAAATCAACTCCCCCCTAACTACTGCCTTCAGTGCCTCCCACACCATTGCCGCCGAAACCTCCCCTCTGTTATTTATCTTCAAATCATTTTGAATGGTCTCCCTCACCCGCCCGCACACCTCATCCACTAACAGTCCTACATCCAATCTCCATTGCAGGCACTGGCCCCCCTCGCTCACCCGTTAATTCACCCAGTGTGGGGCATGGTCCGACACAACAATCGCCAAATACTCGGCATCCGCCAGCAAAGCCTTGTTCAAAACAAAAATAATCAATCCGGGACTACACTTAATGTACATGGGAGATAAAGAAAATTCCTTTGCTCTTGGACGTCCCAACCACCACGGATCTACCCCACCCCCCTCATCTGTCCCATAAACCCCTTTAATTCCTTCGCTGCGGCTGGCACCCTCCCTGTCCTCTAACTCGACTGATCCAGCCTCGGATCTATAACCATATTAAAGTGCCCCCCCTCCCATGATCAGCCCATGTGAGTCCAGGTCTGGGATCTTCCTCAGCACCCGCCTCATAAACTCTGCTTCGTCCCAGTTTGGTGCAAATATATTCACCAATACCACCGGCATGCCCTCCAGCCTCCCACTAACCATAATGTGCCTATCCCCCGAATCCACCATTATGCTCCCAATTCAAATGACACCCGCTCATTGATCAAGATCGCTACACCCCCAGTCTTAGAGTCCAGCCCGAATGAAATACCTGCCCGACCCACCCCTTCCTCAGCTTAGTCTGATCCACTACCCTCAGGTGTGTCTGCTGTAGCATTGCCACGTCTGCCTTCAAACTCTTCAAATGCGCTAACACGCGAGCCCTCTTGACCGGCCCGTTCAGCCCTCTCACATTCCATGGGACGGGGGGCATCCCCCACCTCCCCCACCACCCTCGGCCGATCAACCATCACCCTTCTTAGGTCAGCCTCCAGCCCGCATCCCGCGCCTGCCCTCGGGCGCCCACCTTCATCGACCTCCAATTTGTCTGCATGCGCTACTCCCTCCCCTGTCAGCAGAACAATTCTCCCCCTCCCTCCCCCCATAACAAAATAACAATCCCAACTCCCCTCAGCAAAGTAATCACCTGCTCGCCCCCCACTGCACTTTCGTGAACTAGCCCGGTAGATCTGCCCATGGCACCAAGCATCCTACCTCTCCCCTGCTCGAACATTCATATGCAAACAATGCAATCCCCAATAAACGCAAAGAAGAAAATTCCACCCACCATCCCCCATTAAGAACAAAGTTAACCCGCATGCAAAATTGAGCAACGGCCCAAACCTTAGTGCAAAACAACACATACAAAACCCAAAAAGAAAAAAGAAATTTAGCAGCATAATAAGAACACAGCTACTCGCCCCCAAGTTCAATGTCCTCCATCACCTGCCAGTCCCCTGACCTGAACAAAGTTCATCGCCCCATCTGGTGATTCGAAATCAAGTTCTTGGCCCTCAAAAGTGACCCACAAACGAGCTGCATGCAACATGCCGAACTTCACCTCCTTTAAAGAGGGCCAATTTTACTTTATTGAAAGTCGCCCTTCTTTCGCCCAGATTTGCACCCAAGTCCTGGTAAATACGCAGCTCGCTATCTTCCCATTTGCAGCTTCTCGTCTGTCTGGCCCACCTCGAGGTCTGTTCTTTGTCCTGGAACTGGTGCATTCGTACCCCATCTCACTTGGCAGCTCGTTCCTCAGCGGCTTCCTCATAAACGCCCTGTGTGCCCTGTCCACCTCCAGGGGCTGAGTAAACTCACCTTCCCCCAGCAGCTTCTTGAACATACACACCACGTATGCCCTACGTCCGATCCCTCGCTGCCCTCCGGGAGGCCAACGATCCTCAGGTTCTGCCTGCACGACCTGTTCTCCAGATCCTCCACTTTCTCTTGCAGCCTTTTCTGGTGGTCCCTCATCAGCCCCATCTCCGCTGCCATCGCGGTTAGCTGGTCATCATGCTCAGCAACCGTGTCTTCTTAATCGCCTGGCCCTGGACTTCCAATCTCTGCTCCACACGGTCAATCCCCGTTTGAATTTGATCCAGGTATTCTTTTCTTTGCTGAGCAAAGCTCTCCTGGAGAAAGTCCACCAGCTGATCCGTTGACTACTGGGCCGGCAATTTTGGTCCCTGACCCTCCGCCATATTCTTCTGTTCTGCAGACTCCACTCCCTTCTTTAACCAACGATCTCTCCTTTACAGACCACTTCTGGTCCATAAATCCATACACTGGTGGGGAATCCTACTCCTCTACCTCACAAATCTCCTGTTTTGTCGATCAAATCACCCATACATTGGGGAAAATGGTCCCAAAGTTCCACCATGAGCAGGAGCTACCAAATTAGCGACCACTCACTCCATGGCTGCCATCGGAAGTCAACATGATTGCCTTTTCAGTGAAACACGATTGCACCTTTTCAGACAGACTATTCTCGAAAAGTGGTGACCAATGGGGCAGATCCCACGGGTGACCATAATGCATATTTGCATTGTATAATTCACTTTTTATTTCACAAACAATATTTTTACCATAACTGCTTCTGCTATGTCAATTATTGTGTTGTACATGATTAAACCCCCCCCCCCCCCAGAATTTGGAGTTGGCATGAGGTGGGGAGGGTATAGTTCAGATTGATAGGCCTACCTCTCATAATGCCATTTAATCAATAATAGTAATTGTTGCTCTTTACCCATTGAGTGCTACCATAGTCAGTTATCTATATCAGCATTCTAGTTTGAAAAGGAGGATGCTGATCTCCATATTAGTTAGTGGTCTATTGGTAGCTCTTCTAACCCCATCAGTGATTGAGTCAACTGTAGTACAGGGGTGTTCGGCAGAGCAAGGGTTAATCTGGGACTAGAGAAGAGCACTACCCATGGTATAATGTAGAGAGTCACATGATAATAGACTGATTGTGTAAGAGAATCTGGAAGGGGTCAGCATGGAGACAGCATCAATTCATGGCAGTACCTTGGAGATGTATATAGTTAGAGTTGCCAATTATTGATATATGTTCAACCATACAAGCCTCCAGACATCTTAGTGAGACACCAAACAATCTTTCAAAATGGTGGCAGTGAAGAATGGACGTCAAAATCCCAGTGAAGCTGGCAAAGGAACCTACAATCTCAAAGCATGAAGAACTAAAGAAATTGAAGCCTGAACTGAGAGAAGTGCACCTAAACTGAAGACAAAGTTGGAGATTGCCTAAAGGGAAGTTGAAGACACAGCATTAAAAAAAAGGTCCATTGCAGATGTAGAGGCTCAAGAACTCCACCATGGCATGTGGAGATCCATTGCTCAATCTGATCAAATGCAGAGGCAAGGGATCAAAATGGCTGAGCAAAATTCAACAGAGGGTAAAGCAGAAGAACCTACTGTACCGATGGAAAGAAGAACATAATCAAGGGACCTGGCCAAATCACAAGAAGGATGAGAACAATACAGAAAAGCGCAAATTACCTTTTAAAATAGGCAGCAATCTGGATCAGCATATCCAGGGCACAGCTGCAAGAAAGTTAAAGCAATGGGTGCACAGCGGGCACCATAACAAGTGGTGGCCGAGGTCAACTAAAAAAGAAGCTTTGTTTTAAATAGCAGGTAGAGTTTTAAAAACAACCTTCCAGATGATTTCCAGGCTTGGAGGAGTATATAACTGGCCCAGGTTAACTTGTCTTGCGGTTTCTTGGAGAATCAATCAGTTTGAAAAACATCTGCTCTGCCAGTGAAGCGGGAGCCGACCGAAACCCGACAAAGCGCAGGAAGAACAGAGAGAAGAAATAAAACGGCTGTTGTGGAACCATACTGAAGAGGAAAATAAATTTAAATTTAAACTCACCTGTTATAAAAAATAGCCATGGATAGTAAATTAAAACTACCAGACCAATTTAGGCTAAGACAAGGGCCAAACCAGATCCCAAATTTGGTATGTCAGAAGAAACATTTTAGATTATAGACATACATCAGGATTAAGCAAGAAATACAAGTTTGGTGTATTTGTGGATGAAGTAATCCTAAAATAAGATACAAATGAATCCTCAACCACATTTGGTGAGATAGTGAAAGCCGTTGACAAGTATTTTAAACTCAAAGCTGATCTGACAAGGTGGGATGGTCTCCCTCTTTCACTGGCGGGTGGGGTACAGGCGGGTAAAATGAATATCCTGCCGCGATTCCTGTTTATTTTGCAATGCCTGCGATTTTCCTGCCAAAGGCATTTTTTAGAGAGATTGAAGGGATGATTAACTCGTTCATATGGGGAGGGAAGGTGGCCAGAATTTTAAAAGGTGCTGCTACAGAGAGGAAGGCGGCAGGAGGTTTGGGTCTTCCGAACCTGGTGTATTATTACTGGGCGGCGAATGTGGAAAAGGTACGGAGCTGGATCAGAGGGGTTGACTCCCAATGGGTCGGAATGGAGGAGAGTTTGGGTAGGGAGTCGGAATTGAAGGCGCTAGTGACAGCGCTGCACCCAACAGCCCCGAGGAGATACTCGGGGAGTCCGGTAGTATTAGCTTCGTTGAAAATTTGGACAGCACTTCGGGTTGGGGGCAGGGTCAAGGGAAATGCCGTTTCGGGGAAACCATAGATTTGAGCCAGGGAAGTGGGATGGAAACTTTTGAAGATGGGAGGAGAAAGGAGTTAGAACACTAAAAGATTTATGTCTTGGGGGTCGTTTTGCGGAATTGAATGAAATGAATGAAAATGAAAATCGCTTATTGTCACGAGTAGGCTTCAATGAAGTTACTGTGAAAAGCCCCTAGGAGGAGCTGGGAGTGAAGTATGGGCTGGAGCAGGGGGAAATATTTAGATACATGCAGGTTCGAGAATCTGCCAGAAAGGAGATACAGAGCTTCCCAGTAGAACCAGCTTCCACATTACTGGAAGAGGTGCTGACGACAGGGGGACTGGAGAAGGGGGTAGTGTCGGTGGTTTACGGGGCTATTTTGGAGGAGGAGAAGGCGCCACTAGAAGGGATCAAGGCAAAGTGGGAGGAAGAGTTGGGAGAGGGTATGGAGGAGGGGTTTCGGTGTGAGGTGCTCAGGAGGGTGAATGCCTTGACCTTGTGTGCGGGGTTGGGACTGATACAGTTGAAGGTGGTCTGTATAGCGCACCTTACAAGGGCGAGGATGAGCCGGCTCTTTGAGGGGGTAGAAGATGTGTGTGAACGTTGCAGGGGTGGCCCCGCAAACTATGTTCACATGTTTTGGTCCCGTCCAAAGCTGGAGGATTACTGGAAGGAGGTGTTTAGGGTAATCTCTAAAGTGGTGCACCCAGAAACTGCACCCGGACCCCCGGGAGGCCATATTTGGGGTGTTGGACCAGCCAGGGTTGGAAACGGGCACGGAGGCAGATGTCGTAGTCTTTGCCTCGTTGAACGCCTGAAGGTGGATCCTGTTGGGGTGGAGATCAACCTCTCCACCCTGTGCCCTGGCGTGGCGGGGGGACCTGCTGGAATTCTTAATTCTTGAAAAGGTCAAATTTGAACTGAGGGGAAGGATCGAAGGGTTCCACAATTCATGGCCGTTATTTATTATGCACTTTCGAGAATTGGATCACATCGAACATTAGTGGTTGGAGGGGACTGCATGTGGGGGGGGGGGGGGGTGGAGGGGACTGCATGTATTAATGGTGAGTATGGGTGATTCCTGATTGCTTTTTGTTATTTATGTAAACATGTGGGCAAATGGTGGGAGGATGGGATCGTTGTTATTGTTATGGTGATTGACATTACAATTGGTACTGATTATTGTTTATTGTTGGGTGTAAATTTGGGAGAAAATGTGAAAAAGGAGGAGTATAAAAAAAAATTAAAAATAAAGTATTTTAAACTCCATTTGTGAATAATGCACACCTTTGGAGGTCATGAAAACCCCCAATAAAGCACCAAAGTGCCAAGGAGACCTCAGAGTGAGGGAGCGGGGAGACTCCGGGCAAGGGAGACAGAAGATTAAATGAAACAAAGCACCAGATGGTTGCAGAGTATGTCAGCACAATGAAGTGCACAAGCCAAAGAGTTTAGTCTAGAAAAAAGCAGAGGTTGAGAAGCAGAAGAAAAACTTAAAGCTAGATCGTTTTGACACCTGATGTTGCAGTTTGGGTAGTGCAGATTGAACAGCTGGCTGTGAATGAAGGGAAGCTATGTGAGATAACCCAAAGGAAACATGACCTGCAAAAAGAAAATTAAACAATTCTACAGGAAAATGTTCCTGTCAAAGTTGAGTTGAAAGAACTCTACCAGAAGTATGAACAGTAGGATTCTAGGAAGTACAGAGGACAGATGGACCTTTGAGTGCATGGCCATAGGTCCCTGAAGGCAGTAGGACAGGTAGATAAAGTGGTTAAACCGGCGTATGGGATACATGCCTTTATTAGCCAAGGCACAGAATATAAGAGCAGGGAGGTTATAAATACAGCTGTATAAAACACTTGTTAGGTCACTGCAAGAGAACTGTGTGCAGTTCTGATTTCCACACTATAGGAAGAATGTGATTTCACTAAAAAAGATACACATGAGAGTCACCAGGATGTCGCCTTGGCTGGAGTGTTTCATCTATGACGAGAGTCTGGTTAGACTGGTTCTCCTTAGAGTAGAAAAGGCTGATGGAAATCTGATTGAGGTGTCCAAAATTATGAAAGATATAGATAGAGTAGATAGGAAGGACCTTTCCCCCTTAGTAGAGGGGTCAACATTCAGGAGACATAGATTTAAGGTAATAGGCAAGAGATTTAGAGGGGATTTGAAGAAAAGCTGTTACACCTGCAGGGTGGTGGGAATCTGGAACTCACTGCCTGAAAGTGTGGTAGGGGCGGAAAACCTCACAACATTTAAGAAGCATTTAGATATTCATTTGAAATGCCACGCTAAGGATCAAGCGATGGAAAATGGGATTAGATGGCCAGCGCACATACAATGTGCTGAAGGGCCTCTTCCTCTGCTGTATGACTCTAATACAGCCTAACAGGCAGAGAAGGTACTCAAGGAGGTTGTTATCCTGAAAATCTCTTTGAAGAATCAATATGTAGCCCTGGATAAACATGAAGAGTTAATCAATATATTGAATACTATTTCAGCAAAAGCTGTGTTGGAACTATCAGTAGTGACAAAGCAATTCACTGAAGTACAGTGTAGGTTGGCAAGCGGAGAACAAGAAAATGAATAGTTGATAGAACAGCTAATTGTCATTCAAAATCAAATGCGGAAGGAGTACCTTTCAACAGAATGAAGAAATGAAGACTGTCTTAAGTGCAGAATGGAGGAACAGCAGAAGAAACTTGAGACACTATTGAACATAGAACATTACAACGCAGTACGGGCCCTTCGGCCCTCGATGTTGCGCCGACCCGTGAAACCATCTGAAGCCTATCTGACCTACACTATTCCATTTTCATCCATATGTCTATCTAGTGACCACTTAAATGCCCTTAAAGTTGGCGAGTCTACTACTGTTGCAGGCAGGGCGTTCCACACCCCTACTACTCTCTGGGTAAAGAAACTGCCTCTGACATCTGTCCTATATCTACCACCTCTCAATTTAAAGCTATGTCCCCTTGTGTTGGTCATCACCATCCGAGGAAAGAGACTCTCACTGTCCACCCTATCTAACCCTCTGACTATCTTATATGTCTCTATTAAGTCACCTCTCAGCCTTCTCCTCTCTAACGAAAACAACCTCAAGTCCCTGAGCCTTTCCTCGTAAGACCTTCCCTCCATACCAGGCAACATCCTAGTAAATCTCCTCTGAACCCTTTCCAAAGCTTCCACATCCTTCCTATAATGTGGTGACCAGAACTGCACGCAGTACTCCAGGAGCGGCCGCACCAGAGTTATGTACAGCTGCAGCATGACCTTGTGGTTCCGAAACTCAATCCCCCTGCTTATAAAGGCTAGCACACCATATGCCTTCTTAACAGCCCTATCAACCTGGGTGGCAACTTTCAGGGATTTATGTACCTGGATGCCGAGATCACTCTGTTCATCTACACTACCAAGAATCTTGCCATTAGCCCAGTACTCTGCATTCCTGTTACTCCTTCCAAAGTGAACCACCTCACACTTTTCCGCATTAAACTCCATCTGCCACATCTCAGCCCAGCTCTGCAGCTTACCTATGTCCCTCTGTATCCTATAACATCCTTCAGCACTATCCACAACTCCACCGACCTTCGTGTCATCTGCAAATTTACTAACCTATCCTTCTACACCCTCTTCCAGGTCATTTATAAAAATGACAAACAGCAGTGGCCCCAAAACAGATCCTTGCGGTACACCACTAGTAACTGAACTCCAGGATGCACATTTGCCATCAACCACCACCCTCTGTCTTCTTTCAGCTAGCCAATTACTGATCCAAACCGCTAAATCACCTTCAATCCCATACTTCCTTATTTTCTGCAATAGTCTGCCGTGGGGAACCTTATCAAACGCCTTACTGAAATCCATATACACCACATCAACCACTTTACCCTCATCCACCTGTTTGGTCACCTTCTCAAAAAACTCAATAAGGTTTGTGAGGCATGATCTACCCTTCACAAAACCGTGTTGACTATCGCTAATCAACTTGTTCTTTTCAAGATGATTATAAACCCTATCTCTTATAACCTTTTCCAACATTTTACCCACAACCGAAGTAAGGCTCACAGGTCTATAATTACCAGGGTTGTCTCTACTCCCCTTCTTGAACAAGGGGACAACATTTGCTATCCTCCAGTCTTCCGGCACTATTCCTGTCGACAAAGACGACATAAAGATCAAGGACAAAGGCTCTGCAATCTCCTCCCTGGCTTCCCAGAGAATCCTAGGATAAATCCCATCTGGCCCAGAGGACTTATCTATTTTTACATTTTCCAAAATTGCTAACACCTCCTCCTTGTGAACCTCAATTCCATCTAGACTGGTCGACTGAACCTGAGTATTCTCCTCGACAACATTGTCTTTCTCCAGTGTAAACACTGATGAAAAATATCCATTTAACGCTTCCCCTATCTCCTCTGATTCCTCACACAACTTTCCACTACTATCCTTAATTCGCCCTAATCTTACAGAATTACAGAAAAAGTCAAGATTAAGTGATTGAACTTCGCAAAGAAAAGGAAAACCTGATGAAGTATCTTCACACACTACAAGAATCCTTTAGGTCAGTCCGGCAAGATGACGGTGCTCCCAAGGTTTTGTTCCTGTTCCAGTGCCTCCCCATTCTTATCCCGAAGGCCTTTTTTAGGAGGGTCAATAGGAGTATTACGGGATTTGTATGGGCGCATGGGACTCCGAGGGTGAGAAGGGTGTTTTTGGAGTGGGGCAGGGATTGGGGGGGGGGGGGGGGGGCTGGCGTTGCCCAACCTCTGTGAGGACTACTGGGCTGTCAACGCAGCGATGGTGCGTAAGTGGGTAATGGACGGGGCAGGGCAGCATGGCAGAGGATGGAGATGGCGTCCTGCGTGGACACGAGCCTGGAAGCGCTGGTAACGGCACCGTTGCTGCTCCCTCCAATGAGGTATACCACAAGCCCGGTGGTGGCGGCTACCCTCAAAATTTGGGGGCAATGGAGACGGCATGGGGGGAGGTGGGGGGCTCGATGGAGTCCCCAATATGGGGGAACCACCGGTTTGTTCCAGGAAGCATCGATGGTGGGTTTCTGGGCTGGCACAGGGTAGGTATTAGGAGGTTGAGGGATCTGTTTGTGGATGGGAGGTTCGCGAGCCTGGGTGAATTAGAGGGGAAGTTTGGGCTCCCCTCAGGGAACATGTTTAGGTACATGCAGGTTAGGGCGTTTGCCAGGCGGCAGATGGAGGGGTTCCCTCTGCTGCCCCCACGTGAGGTACGGGACAGGGTGCTCTCTGGGGTGTGGGATGACGCACATCATGCAGGAGGTGGATGAGGCCTCGGTGGAGGAGCTGAAGTGTAAATGGGAGGAGGAGCTGGGTGAGGAGATTGAGGAGGGGACGTGGGCGGATGCCCTGGAAAGAGTGAATTCCTCCTCTTTCTGTGCGAGGCTTAGCCTCATACAGTTCAAGGTGCTGCACAGGGCCCACATGACTGAGACGAGGATGAGTAGGTTTTTCAGGGGCAAAGACAGGTGTGCTGGGTGCTCGGGGAGCCCAGCAAACCACGCCCATATGTTCTGGGAATGCCCAGTGCTGGGGGAGTTTTGGAAGGGGGTAGCAAGGACGGTGTCAAGGGTGGTAGAATCCGGGGTCAAGGCAGGCTGGGGACTCGCAATTTTTGGGGTTGCAGTGGAGCCGGGAGTGCAGGAGGCGAAAGAGGCCGGGGTTCTGGCCTTTGCGTCCCTAGTAGCCCGGCGGAGGATCTTGCTTCAATGGAAGGATGCGAGGCCCCCAAGCGTGGAGGCCTGGATCAATGATATGGCAGGGTTCATTAAGTTGGAGAAGGTGAAATTTGCCCTGAGGGGATCAGTACAGGGGTTCTTTAGGCAGTGGCAGCCTTTCCTGGACTTCCTGGCAGAACGGTAGGATAATAGGCTGGCAGCAGGAGCAACCCGGGGTGGGGGGAGGGAGAGGATGGGAGGGGGGGGGGGGGGGGAGGGGGGGGGGTTTACATAGAACAAAGAACAGTACAGCACAGAACAGGCCCTTCGGCCCTCAATGTTGTGCCGAGCCATGATCACCCTACTCAAACCCACGAATCCACCCTATACCCGTAACCCAACAACCCCCCCCCCCCTAACCTTACTTTTATTAGGACACTACGGGCAATTTAGCATGGCCAATCCACCTAACCCGCACATCTTTGGACTGTGGGAGGAAACCGGAGCACCCGGAGGAAACCCACGCACACAGGGGGAGGACGTGCAGACTCCACACAGACAGTGACCCAGCCGGGAATCGAACCTGGGACCCTGGAGCTGTGAAGCATTTATGCTAACCACCATGCTACCCTGCTGCCCCTTCGGGGGAAGGGAGAAATGTGCGTATGTGTTTATTGGATATGCCGGGTGTTTATCTATCTCTCCTTTTTGTAGTTACTGGGGGGTGGGTGGGTTTGGTTTTGGGGGTTAGTGTGTTTTTCTTTTTGTTGTTGTTAATATTGTTTTCTTGTTGTTATTTTCTGTTTTGGATATGTTTTTGCAAATCTCAATAAAAAGTATTTAAAAAAAATAAAGAATCCTTTAGGTCAGTGTTCTTCAAACTTTTTTTCCGGGGACCTATTTTTACCAATTGGCCAACCTTCGGGACCCAACCCGGCCGACCTGCGCAACCCACCATTTTCTCTTACCTTGTTTGATGCTGACAAAAATAGAGGAAATGGTTTTGGGTCCCTTTGGCCCTCGTATACTCTCCTCCAATGGAACCTGTTGGATGAAGGGTGAAGCCTTCCAGTGTCGGAAAGTATGGAATCTCCAACTGTCCAAAGTTCTGCATTTGTTCCTGTAAAATTTTATCAAATAGAAGCCCCCGAACTTGTATAAAAAAAATAAAAATAAAATGAATAAAATAAATGAAAAAAAAATTAAATGAATAAACCCCACCCACCGAACTTGTAAAACAAAAAGCTGCAACGTTTAAAAAAAATAGTGGCCGCACTGCTCATGCGTGCCCGATCATTGGTGCGCACGCACATTGTTTTGTGCATGCGCGCCGCTGATCTGGCACGCATGCGCACTGCGGCCGTATTTTTTTTACATGTTTGCGGCCATTTTGAAGGCTGCTGCGGCTGTTGCGAGCAGATTTGCGCGATTGGGAGTGCAGCGACAGACGGCTCCGCGACCCTCCCGACACCCGCCCGCGACCCACCCGCGCCCCAGAGTTTGACAATGCCCGCTTTAGGTCAAAGTCTATTCATCTGAAAAATTACGAAGACAAACTAATGTCATTCTGAATGAACTGAAGAACCAGTTGGCTGAGAAAGCTCAGCAATGTTCAATATTCCAGGAGAAAGCCAAGTGAAAGAGACTGAAGAATTGAAGAACCAGCTGAATGGAAAAATGGAGGAATTGAAAGCAAAAGCCTTAGAACTTTCCAAACTGTGAGCAAATAATGAAGCCATGAGTAGCACAATTACAGAACTGAAACAAGGCTACACTGGAGAGAGGGCATCAGTGAAACTAAAATTAATAACAAGGATAAAGCTTTGCTAAAGGTGGAGAAAGAAAACGAGAAATAAAATTGGAAAATGTAAATCCAACCCTGAAAATCAAGGAACTAGAAGAAAACACACTGGATGCCTCTGAATGTGAGCTTTAAGGATAGTATACCGGAATTAGGTTTTGCTAAGGCAAAACTGTTAATTGTACAAAACCAACTTTCACATATGAAAGATGATTTTGCGAATGAAAAATTAAGATGAACGTCAAGTGTCAAAAATGTATCTAATAAACATCATGAAAAGAGCAATGAAATTCTTGAAGTTTGATCCAATCTGAAGATCATAAAAGATGAGATGCGCAATATGGAAGAACAAATCCAAACTTCAAAAGCCGATAACAACAACTCAACTCACCAGAATAGTTGCTGGGCTAAATGAAAGGTTCATAAGCTTGAAAAAGGATTGGAAAATAAGAAAGTTAACAAATGTTTGGCTGAAATTCTGTAATAAGTTTAAGGTTCCATTTTAAAAACATCAATGTAGAACAAGAACACGACAGACTCCACAGAAAAATAAAATCTGAGTCCACCCTAGGAATGAATGGAGTAGACATTCCCATCAGAATGAACTGGACAAGCCCACGCTGTCCAAACAAAGCAGACGAGTTGTTGATGAAGGAAAAGGCAACTTAAAAGAATGCAGAAAGTGAACTCAATAGAGAGAACCAAGTACCAGAAACACAGAGTACTACAATTTCAACACTTAACCAATAAAGCAAACCAAAGAGGCTGAAACTACGATTCCTCCAAAGGTGACAGAACAACATTTGGAAGAATCGTAATGCCTTCAGATCATCTGAATTTATAAAGTCAGAGATTTGAGGGGGTGAATAGATAGCAAGTAAAGAAGATTGTATTGTAAATATATTTGGGTAAAGACTTGGGAAGGTGCAGGATAAGAGTGTTTGACAAAGCAAGGCTTAATGTGGAACTGGAGAACCATGCCACTCATTTGGGTGATTTTAATCTGCATATAGGTTGGGCAAATCAAATTTACATTACTGTAGAGGAGGAATTTCTGGAGTGTATACTGGATGGATCAATACTTTGAGGAACCAACTCGAGAACAGGCCATCCTAGACTGGTACTGTGTAATGAGAACGGAATTGATGTCAATCTAGTTGTGCAAGACTGCTTTGGGATTGACGATCATAATATGATAGAATAGTTCATCAAAATGGAGAGTGACGATGATGAAACTAACATGAGGCGTGCGTTGGCTATAACCGATTGGAAAATGTTACTTAAAGGAATGACTGTGAATAGGCAATGACACAAGGAACTCATGGAAGAACTGCAACAATTGTTTATTCCTGACATAAAAGTTAAACAGGTAAGGTAGTCAAACCATGCCTTACAAGGGAAATCAGAGAGTATTTGATCCAGGGAAGAAGCATACAAATTAACCAAGAAAAGGGGCGGCATGCGGCACAGTGGTTAGCACTGGGACTGCGGCGCTGAGGACCCGGGTTCGAATCCTGGCCCTGGGTCACTGTCCGTGTGGAGTTTGCACGCTCTCCCCGTGTCTGCGTGGGTTTCACCCCCACAACCCAAAGATGTGCAAGGTAGGTGGATTGGCCACGCTAAGTTGCTCCTTAATTGGAAAAAAAATAATTGGGTACTCTAAATTTATGGGGAAAAAAACAAACAAAAAAAAATTCACCAAGAAAAACAACAGGTCTGAGGATTGGGAGCATTTTAGAAATCAGCAAAGGAGGACCAAGGGATTGATTAAGAAGGGTAAAATAAGAGTACAAGAATAAGCTTGCAGGGAACATAAAATTGACTGTAAAAGTTTCTATAGGTACTTGAAGAGTAATAAATGCCGAAGACAAATGTAGTGCCCGTCCTGTCAGAAACAGGGGAATTTATAATCGGGGATAAAGAAATGGAACTAAATACATACTTTAGTTCTGTCTTCATGAATGATAACACAAATAAGATACCAGAAATGTTGGGGAATGCAGGCTTTAGAGAGAGGGAGGAACTGAAGGAGATCAATACTTGTAGAGAAATGGTGTTGGGGAAAATGATGGGATTGAAGGTTGATAAATCCCCAGGGCCTGATAATCGATATCCCAGATTACTTTAGGAATCGGCTCCAGAAATAGTGGATGCATTGGTGGCCATCTTCCAAGGTTCTATAGACTCTGGAACAGTCAAAGTCTGAGAACACCGACTAACAGATTCAAAAACAGCTACTTACCCGCTATTACCAGACTCCTGAATGACCCTCTTCTGGACTTAACTGATGTCTCCAGGCATCTTCTTTATTATTGTAGCACTAAACTCCGCATGCTTCACCCGATGTCTATGTATTTATATTGTGTATTTATCGTATGTCCTATGTTTTTTTTTCATGCATGGAACAATCTGCCTGAACTGTATGCAGAATAATGCTTTTCACTGTATCTCTGTACATGTGACAATAAATCTAAATCTAATTTAAAATTCCTACAAATTGGAGGGTAGCTAATGTAACCCCACTATTTAAAAGGGAAGGTAGAGCGAAAATAGGGAATTATAGACCAGTCAGCCTGACGTCGGTAGTGGGGAAAATTCTAGAATTCATTATCAAAGATTTTATAACAGAGCACTAAGAAAACAATGGCAGGATCAGACAGAGTCAGCGTGGATTTATGAAGGGGAAATCATGCTGACAAAGCCCCACATAAGAGATTAGCGTGTAAAATTAAAGCACATGGGATTAGGGGTAGTGTATTGAGATGGATAGAAAACTGGTTGGCAGACAGGAAACACGAAGTAGGAATTAATGGGACTTTTTGCAAATGGCAGGCAGTGACTAGTGGGTTACCGCATGGATCGGTGCTGGGACACCAACTATTCACAATATATATTAATGATTTAGATGAGGGAACAAAACGTAATATCTCCAAATTTGCAAATGACACAAAGTTGGGTGGGAGGGTGAGCTGTGAAGAGGATGCAGAGATCCTTCAGTGTGATTTGGACACGTTGAGTGAGTGGGCAAATGAATGACAGATGCAATATAATTTGGATAAATGTGACATTATCCACAATGGTACCAAAAATGGAAGGCATACTATTATCTAAATGGCCATAAATTAGGAGAGGGGAATGTGCAACTAGACCTGGATGTCCTCATACATCAGTCACTGAAGGTAAGATGCAGGTGCAGCAGGCAGTAAAGAAGGCAAATGGTATGTTGGCCTTCATTGCGAGAGGATTCGAATACAGGAGCAGGGATGTTATCGCTGCATTTATACAGGGTCTTGGTGAGGCCGCACTTGCAATATTATGTGCAGTTTTGGTCTCCTTATCATAGAATCCCTACAGTACAGATGGAGGCCATTTGGCCCTTCAAGCCTGCACCGACCCTCTGAAAGAGCACCCTAACCTCAAACCACTCCCCGCAGTATCCTCGTAACCCCACCTAACCTACAGGTCTATTTTAACATGGCCAATCCACCTAACCTGCACATCTTTGGACTGTGGGAGGAAACCGGAGCACCCGTTGGAGACCACGCCAGGGGCTGGTTTAGCTCACAAGGCTAAATCGCTGGCTTTTAAAGCAGACCAAGCAGGCCAGCAGCACGGTTCGATTCCCGTACCAGCCTCCCCGGACAGGCGCCGGAGTGTGGCGACTAGGGGCTTTTCACAGTAACTTCATTGAAGCCTACTCGTGACAATAAGCGATTTTCATTTCATTTCATTTCATTTCATGTACAAACTCCAAAGTCACCCAAGGTCGGTTCCCTGGGGCGAAATTCTCCGACCCCCAGCAGGGTCAGAGAATCGCTTGGGGCCGCCGAAAATCCGGCCCCCGCCGTGGCAGAGATTCTCCGCCACCCAGGAAGTGGCGGCGGCGGAATCTCGCCACTCCGATCGGCGAGGCCCCTGCGGTGATACTCCGGCCCGGATGGGCCGAAGTCCTGCCGCTGGGAGGCCTCTCCCGCCGCCGAGGTTTGAACCACCTCTGTAACGGCGGGATCAGCGGCGCGAGCGGGCCCCCGAGGTCCTGGGGGGGGGCGGGGGGCGATCGGACCCCGGGGGGTGCCCCCACGGTGGCCAGGCCCGCGATCGGGGCTCAGACTCCGGGCCAGTGCCCTGGATGCACTATTTCTCTTCCACGGCCGCCACGGCCTCTGCCATGGCGGAAGCGGGAGAGAAACCCACATCGCGCATGCGCCGACCGGCGAAAGCCTTTCGGCCAGCCCTGCTGCCGGGGGCGCCGGTTTTTTGCGCCAGTCTTCTGGTGCCAACCGCTCCGGCGCGGGGCTGGCCCCCAAAGGTGGGGAGAATTCCCCACCTTTGGGGAGGCCCGACCCCTGAGTGGTTGGCGCCACTCCCCTACGCCGGGACCCTCCGTCACGCCGGGCAGGGGAGAATCTCGCCCCTGCTCCCTGGCGCAGTGAGGCAGCAGTGCTAACCACCTTGCCGCCCTGGTCCAATATGAGGAAGGATGGTCTTGAGGGAGTGCAGCGAAGGGTTAGCCGAATGATTCCTTGGACGGCAGGCTGGAGGTACGAGGAGAGATTAAGTCGGTTAGGATTGTATTTGCTGGAGTTCAGAAGAATGAATGGGATCTCACAGAAAGTTACAAAATTCTAACAGGGCTAGACAGGGGAGATGCAAAAATGAATTTCCCAATGTTGGGGGTGTGCAGAATTAGGGGTCACAGTATGAGGATATGGGGGAGGCTATTTAGGACAGAGATGAGACATTCTTTCACCCAGAGAGTGGTGAGCCTGTGGAATTCATTACCATTGAAAGTAGTTGAGGCCAAAACATTATTGGCCATATTCTCTGTTCCTGAGACTGAGGGCACGATCTTCCGGCCACGTTGCGCTGGAGAAGCTGGATATAGCACTTGGGGCAAAGGAGATCAAAGGATTATGGGGGGAAAGGGAGAATTAGGCTATTGAGTTGGATGATCAGCCATGATTATAATGAATGTTGGAGCAGGCTGGAAGGGCCCAATGGTGTCCTCCTGCTCCTATTTTCTATGTTTCTATGATAAGATGTAGAGTCACACAATGGTATAGCTTTGTGTGGTAGAGTCTGGAGGGAGCCAGCCTGGAGGCAGCACCCATACAGGGCAATAACTTGGATCTTTCTATTGTTATGGGTTACCAACAAACAGTTTATGTTCAATGATACAGTGCTACAGTGCTTAGCATTGCTAGCTCACAGCGCCAGGGACCCGGGTCCAATTCCAACCTTGGGTGAGTGTGTGGATGTTACACATTCTCCCTGTGACTGCGTGAGTTTCCTCCGGGTGCTCTGGTTTCCTCCAAAGGTTAGTGGGGTTATGGAATAGGGTGGGGGAGTGGGCCTGGTTGGGGTGCTCTTTCAGAGGGTCGGTGTAGACTCGATGGACCGAATGGCCTTCTGCACTACAGGGATTCCATGATTCTTTGATACAAGCCTCCAGACCTCGTCATGAGACACCAACAATCTTACAATACCAACCAACAATGATCTTTCAGTTATGCCACCATGTGCAACTACTTACAGCTAAAATAATTTGTGTAAACCAGGAGCATGCTTCAAAAGCCATTAATGCACACACACTGTGCCATAGTAGAGAACTGAAACCCATGCACAAATTGCATTACCAGGTGTTGATTTTCAATGGGGGAGATGAAAATAGTGGGGAATCAAAGCAAGCATCAGAAAAGAAGGGTATATATCCCGTGTATTGGCTGATATTTATCCCTCAGACATTACGAAACAGATTAACTGGTATTTTTCATCTTGCTGCATGTAGATTGATTGCCCATTTCCTACATTACAACACTTCAAAAATACTTAATTGGCTTTAAAGTGCTCTGGGATATACAACCTCGTGAAAAGCCCAATACAGATGCAAGTATTTGCTTTCATGGAATCAGACATTGGAATCATAGAAGCCCTACAATGCAGAAGGAGGCGATTCAAGCATCAAGACTGCACCAACCCTCTGAAAGAGAACCCTACTTAGGCCCACTCTCCTGCCCTATCCCCATAACCCCAGCTAAACCTGAACAACTTTGGACTGTGGGAGGAAACCGGAGCACCTGGAGGAAATTCATGCCAGCACAGGGAGAAAGTACAATCTCCACACAGTCACCGGTGGTCGGAATTGAACATGGGTACCTGTGTGAGGCAGCAGTGCTAACCACTGTGCCACTATGCCGTCACTCACACACACACACACTAAATGCAGGGGCCAACATCCCAAGTGGAGTCAATCAATCTGCAGCCCCTCAGGTCCAGGGGAAGCTTACCTCGATCACTGCAAACCTACCTCCAGCAATGCTGCTGCCCCAGCCTGTATCCTGTCTGAACTTTAGCCCAATTCCTAATACAAATCTGCCCCAAGCATGATCTCTGAGCTTCATGTCACTTGTCATATCAATTCTTTTATCTCTCCTTGGCCTGCTACAGTGTTCCAATGAAGCTCAATGCAAACTCAAGGAACATCTTTGGACTTGGCACACTACAGCCTCTGGACTCAACATTGAATTGGACAATTTTAGATCATAACTTCTGCTTCCATCTTTATTTTGCTGGTTTGTTTTTTCTTGTTTCTTTTTTAATTCCTTCACTTTGTATTTTGATGGTTGTTATACAACCATTTATTTACACTTCATCTGGATACATCTTTTGTTTCTTTGTCCATGATCATGAAACCTTTTATTTAATTTCTCCTACTCTCCACGGTATCACAAACTTTCCTTTTTGTTCATCCCCTTTCACTTGCTCAATGCCTATTAATTTCTATCTTTCCTCAATTCTGATGAAGGGTCATTATTGACCTGAAATGCTAACTCTATTTCAATTTGAATATAGAATCCCGACAGTGCAGAATGAGGTCATTCGGCCCATCGAGTCTACATAAACCTTCTGAATGAGCACCCTACCCACGGTCACCCCTCCCTTAAACCCGTCACCCCACCTAACCTTTGTTTTTATACATTTAGAGTACCCAATTATTATTATTTTTATCCAATTAAGGGGCAATTTAGCATAGCCAATCCACACATCTGCACATTTTTGGATTGTGGGGGTAAAACCCACGCGGACGTGGGGAGAATGTGCAAACTCCACACGGACAGTGACCCCGGGCCCTCAGTGTCGCAGTCCCAGTGTTAACCACTGTGCCACATGCCACCCTCCCCCACCTTTGAGCACTAAGGGACAATTTAGCATGGCCAATCTGTCAAACCTGCACATCTTTGGATTTAGGAGGAAACCAGAGCACCCTGAGGAAACCCACGCAGACACGGGGAGAAGGTGCAAACTCCACACAGTTACCCAAGGCCAGAATTGAACCCGGGTCCCTGGCACTGAGGCAGCAGTGCTAACCACTGTGCCACCCCCAGATTCCCAGATGTTGCCTGACCTACAGCGTATTCCCTGACAGCTCCTTCCCCTCTCCCATCTATCTCCCCTGCCACTTTCTTTCCCCAGTCTTGCACAGTCTCACTCCCTGATGCCCTGTCTATTATCCCTTGCCCATGGCCAACTCCCTGTCCCTATTGTCCCCAGCCCCTTCCCAGTCTCTGACTCCCTATTTTTTCACCTCAGCTCTTGTCCACTCCCTGCCCCCTATTTATTGCCCTCACCCCCATTGTCCCGTCCCTTCCCACCCTTAACCCCTTTCTATTACCCCTTGCATCTCCCCCTATCTATTGTACCCAGCTCTTGCCTACTCCCTGTCCCCCATCTATTGCCCCAGCACCTTTCCACCCCTCACCCCTAATTATTGCCCCCAGGCCCCACTCCCTGCCCCCGATATATTGTCCCAACCCTTTTCCACCCCTCACCCCTATCAATTGCCCCAATGCCCTCCCCACTCCCTGCCCCCTGTCTATTGTCCCAGCCCCTTTCCACCTCTCAGCCCTATCTCCCAGACCGTTCCCACCCCTCACCCCTATCAATTGCCCTGATGCTCTCTTCACTCCCTGCCCTCTGTCTATTGCCCCAGCCCCTTTCCACCTATCAGCCCTATCTATTGCTCCTAGGCCCTTCCCACCCCTCAGACCTATCTATTGCCCCGGCCCGTCCCCACTGCCCAGCACCCCCCCTCCATCTGTCGCCCCCAGCCCCTGCCCCATCCTCGCCCCGCCCCCTAGCCCTTGGCTCCGCCCCCCGGCCGCGTTGGCTGTGCGGCTTCGAGCGGGCAGCCAATGAGGAGCGGGTTGGGTAGCGGTGGCCTGTCAGTGAGCGGAGACAGGTGGACAGACAGACAGGCGGACGGAGGAGCTCGGATGCAGCAGCAGCTGAGCTGGGCTGGGGAGGGGACGGGCGGAGGGAGGCCGGCTGGCAGGCAGACTCTGAGTGAGTGAGCGGCGGGTACATAAGGTGCGGTCGCGCCGTGGGGTTTGGGGGGACGGCACCAGTCGCCGCTCCGGGTTTCCAAGCCTCCTCATCCGGGACCCGATTCGGACCGGCTCAGTCAGGCCCGGCCCGTTAGGCATCTACCCACAGCCCAGGCTCCGGGCTCGGCCTTCCCCATCCCTCACGCACCCGCACCCATGGCTGGACTGTCGGCGGCGCACGGAGAGTCGGCCCTCAACCTCCAGGAGAAGGAGTTCACCGAGCGCTTCAAGCGCCTCTACCCGGCTGTCAACGAGCAGGAGACGCCGCTGCCGAGGTGTTGGAGCCCGAAGGACAAGTACAGCTACATCGGCCTGTCTCAGAACAACCTGCGGGTCCATTACAAAGGTGAGCGGATGGGGCCTGGCAC
Source organism: Scyliorhinus canicula (assembly GCF_902713615.1). Classification (NCBI taxonomy): domain Eukaryota; kingdom Metazoa; phylum Chordata; class Chondrichthyes; order Carcharhiniformes; family Scyliorhinidae; genus Scyliorhinus; species Scyliorhinus canicula. The sequence goes on from NC_052150.1 coordinate 53,776,214, forward strand.
CCAGGGGTGGCCTGACACTGGTCCCGAGCTGAGCTAAAGGGCAAAGAGGGTGGATAGCAACCTGAGCGCCGACTGCCAGACAGGCTCCTGGCCCTACATAGCAACAGTTAGCATAGGTAGAGAGGCCACCGAGCCGCAGCAGAGACACCCACACAGGGGCCAGGCCTCGCAACCTCAGTCACACACAGCTGTCTGGGTAAAGGCGAGTGCCAGAACTCACTGCAGGCACCGACCTAGCTACAGGCCGAGACTTGTACAGTCCGGACCTCCAGACTTCCGTACACAATAAGGAAATGGGTGTGGGGGTGATAGAGAAACGGGCCTTGAACACCATAACCGTAAATCATATATGCCATGACATGTTCCGGTTATTTTACAGTTCAGATACTTCAAATGTGGATGGGTGAAGAGGCAATTGGTAGAAACAGACCAGAACCTAAACGAGTCTTCCACTGACTTTATTAAAATCCACTGCACATAGGTAGAAAATAAGTTTTAATTGCACAAAAGATCAGATGGCCCTAAGTGCTAAATGATAGGGGTGTATGAGTGGAACCATTTATCGGTTGTTTAAATGAACAAACCTTTAAAGCAAACACATTATGATGAATCAAGTCTGTGGCAAATGAATGATTCTGCAAATGTCAATGACATGAAATGTGAACAAGCAACAAATCGGATGAAGACTTAAAACTCCAGCCGGAGATGGGGGAAGCAAGAGCAGATCAACATTTGACAGTTAATTAAGAATCAGGTGCTGTAATGAGTTGCTGCACATCCTTTCTCATGTTTGGGGCAGAGGATAGACATAGAACATAGAACATAGAACAGTACAGCACAGAACAGGCCCTTCAGTCCTCAACGTTGTGCCGAGCCATGACCACCCCACTCAAACCCACGCATCCACCCTATACCCGCAACCCAACAACCCCCCCCCCCAACCCCACCCTTATTAGGACACTACGGGCAATTTAGCATGGCCAATCCACCTAACCCGCACATCTTTGGACTGTGGGAGGAAACCGGAGCACCCGGAGGAAACCCACGCACACAGGGGGAGGACGTGCAGACTCCACACAGACAGTGAACCAGCCGGGAATCGAACCTGGGACCCTGGAGCTGTGAAGCATTTATGCTAACCACCATGCTACCCTGCTGCCCCTATGAGGCATGAGGATGAGGGCAAGAGACGAATGATCTAGATATCAATTCAGTCTGAATAGAATGAATGACTGGTTAATTTGCATCCTGAGTAAGATGAGTTTGAGCAAGTGCCCAGTATCATCTTCCATTACAAAACCCACTGAAAGTTTATAATCTTACAGTGAAAAATCATAAGGAATGGGTAGGTTGAAAATTGAGGAAATAAAGTAAAAGGACAGAGCTATATTCTTTCAGAAGTTCTAAATATTAGTTTCATGGCTGTGTGTGTTTCCAAACAGTATAAAAGGCACCAATATCGGTATTACTCTTAATGTATTTACAATATGGGCAGCACGGTAGCATAGTGGTTAGCACAATGGCTTCATAGTGCCAGGTTCGATTCCCGGCTTGCGTCACTGTGGAGTCTGCACGTTCTCCCCGTGTCTGCGTGGGTTTCCTCCGGGTGCTCCGCTTTCCTCCCACAAGTCGGAATGTGGCGACTAGGAGCTTTTCACGGTAACTTAATTGCACTGTTAATGTAAGCCTACTTGTGACAATAAAGATTATTATTACCGTTTCTGTTTTGACCATTTTGGATTTGCGTAGATCTGAATGTCCCAGCAGTCATGCCGTAGAGAAAGGATTAACTTTCTTGGAACCAAGAGTCATAGAGCTATAGTTTCGGATAATTTTTATTCTCTATTTTTAAAGTGATCCCATTAAAATGTAAACCTGAAGCTGGCAGCAGCTCACAAAGTTTCTTTAGTGTGCTAAAAATTCACAGTTTTGATTTTTTTTAGGACCAGGTTCATGATATGTTTTGTGTGCGAATCCCGGGTAACTTTATATGGTACTTCATTTGTTAACTGTTGAACTTTGTAAACTTTATTTCATTTGTGTAGTAAGACTTTAGGCAAGGAATGCCCCTCAAGCATGAAAAGTTTAATGAAGTTTTCATACCAAATCAAAACACACAATGATTTGGATCCTGTTTGTGTGATTTTCTTTTGGTGGATTACGTATTACGTTTTGTCTGTCATGTTATCTAATCAAACTTAATGTTGTGATGCACTTCATATATTCTGCTGAAACATCAGCTGGTATTCAGATTTTATTTTAACAAATATCTCTTGTACTCTTCCCCTCCCCCATGTACTCGGATGTCAGGGTAATATTATCTGTGCTTTTCATTTGAGGTATCGATACTCAATGATGTCACTTGAACGCAAAATGTTCCATTCTGCTGAATGACACCAAAGCACAACTGCAGTTGTTTACCAAGTAAATTATTTAGTGAATGGAGTATTGTATCTGTTGCTTCTCGGAGACCAGTCCACAGTAATCCAAAGTCTTAACGTTTTCCTATCTTGGTGTTGTAGGAACCTTATGATCTTATTGAGATTCATTGCTAGGTAATGTCAAGTATTTGTGCATTGCCATAACAGAACGTATTACATTTGAATTCTAAAGATAAACTGGATGTTTCTGAACCCATCACTCTGGTATTGCATCCTAGGTGAATCTACTCATTTACGAATAGTATCATGGATCTTTTAACCATTGGAATAAGATAGAATCTTGGTTTCATCCAAAATGCAGGACTGGGGCTGGATTAGCACAGTGGGCTAAATCGCTGGCTTGTATTTCAGAACACAGCCAGCAGCGCGCGTTCAATTCCCGTACCGGCCTCCCTGAACAGGAGCCGGAATGTGGTGACTAGGGGTTTTTCAGTCACTTCATTGAAGCCGACTTGTGACAAGTTATTATTATTATTTTTTATTCTTGTATGGCCTTGGTACTGCACTAAAGTGTCCTGTGATGAGGTTTAAATTCTTAACCTGCTGACTTGGGTTTGAGGTTCATCGGCCGAAACCAATTTGATTCCATTGATCCAACATGATAATCAAAGCATTAATTTGGGTAAAACAATATGAAGTGAGGTCCTTTTTCTGTATAAGCTGGCATTGGCAACAAACTGTAAATCCGGCAAAAACACTGCAAATGCTGGACATCTGACTATTTCCAGCATTTTCTGTTTCGGGTCAGGTAGCTTTTGAGAACTCTGATGAGTTGAGGTTTCATGCATTAGTTAAGTAAAGTTTTTTGGTGGTGCCCTTTCTCTGCACAAGGGGTGGGCATCTGAAATGTTAACTTGCTTGATGCCTGTATTAAATTTTTCTAGCAAGTTGTCTTTTAACTCTGTAAATGGAATTATGTGTATTCATTGCAGGTTTTATTGGTAGAGGGAAAAATGATATCCAGGCAAAGAGTTCTTCCTCCATTAACCACCAAACCAGATTATCCAGTTATTCGTTTACTTACTATTTCTGGAACACCATTTCTCACCTTTTGCCAGTTTGCGTAGTTACCCTTAACCCCAACTCTATTCTGTTTTGGAGTCAGCTTGCTATCCATCTGCTACTTAGCCCTGATTTCACATGTTCTGACCTTAGTCATGAGGTTACTCTTGCGGTACCTTACCAAAGAACTTTTGCAAATCCGAATATATTGCATCTACTACACTGCCCTTGTTGACTCTTGCATTTACTTGTCAAAGAATTCAATAAGGTTGGTCAAGTATGTCCTTCCCATTTGAAATCTGTGCTGACTACTTTTTATATTTTCAGTTTGTAGATATTTTTAAGTTCAACCTTTTGAGGAAAGGTTTTCTGATCTTTCGTACCGCAGACATTCAGTTAACTGATCTTAGATAGTTCCTTGCATATGTTGTCTCTCCCTCTTTGAAATATAATAACGTTTGCTGTCCAAAATTCCGTGGGCATATTTCCTTTTGTAACGAACTTTTATACATGTATGAAATAATGCGTCTGCTATTTCTTAACTTTAAAAAAATGAATGAATGCAATCCAATTGACCAAGGGTTTTTCCTTGCGAAGTTTGATTATTTTATTAATTATCTCCACACTATCTCTTGCACCATTTTCTATCTTAAATGTCTCTATCGGTTTTTGTTCTTTTCTAACATCTTATCCACATTTAATCATCCTGGTAAATAATGAGGCAAAGTCACTATTCAGTATTTCTATCATTTTACTGAGTTTTCCCCTTCTGGCATTACCCTGATTTTTCTTTTGTTTATGTGCCTGCAAATCCTATTTTTCTATTCCTTGATAATTTAATTTTGTATGGCCTCTTTGTTTTCCAAATGCCGTCTTTCCAAATCTATCAGTTCACTTTTACATCTTCTGTTGTTTACGTACTTAGTTATACCTTTTTCTTTCATTCAATTTTACCCAAATTTTTTTACTGATCCATAGTTTAATTATTGGTTACTTTATTTATTTTAACCGAATATATATTTCTCCTGAACTCTCTTCGTTTTTTCCAAGTATTTTCCACTGCTATTCTATCCCTTTGTCAATTTTTCCCCATTACTTTCATCAGATCCATTTTCAAAATCAGTTTCTATTCCTCGTGTATTTCTGTGGTCTTTGTCTTTGTCTTTCTTATGTCTTTCTCGATCATTATTTTAAACTTATGTTTTGATCGCTATTGCCTGGGTATTCCCCCACACTTACTTCTCTTATCTGCTCTGGTTCATTTCCATTACTAGATCTAGCAGTGAATCCTGTCTGGTTGGGCCTCTTGCATACTAGGTAAGAAAGGAGTCCTGAAAAAGTGTTTTTGTGTTTGGGATGTATGTTTTTTTTTCTACTTATAGCATTGTTTGGAGCTGTTGAAAAGTTATTGATTACACAGGATAACCTATTGAAAACCGGTGTAATAATATTGAAATATTACAGTTTATTATTGAGTAATTACTAATATTCTAACATTTTAAAATTTCGTGATAAATATATGGCAGCGGAGTTTACCATATGTTTAGCATATTGAGATTTTTCAATATCACCATATTAGTATTATGCATTGGTCTCCTGACAGCAGCATTGTGAGATAACACACAGCGACTCTTGGGATTGCATCAAACACAGTAGTGTAGTGGTGTTAGGTGTGAGGGTAGAAGGAGAAAGAAAAGAAAGCAACATTGTTTGGAACATCCATGAAACACTATACAATGAGAATGTATCTTTTTGCACTACTACATATCCCTCTCCCTGTACTGCATTGCACCTCCATAGCTTTGTTGATGTGATTAATTAACCGCAGTATCATAAGATCATTTAACATTTGTTGGCTCTGATATTAATAGAAAATCAAGTTGATTTGTCTCGGTTTACTAACCAGGTAGTCCATTCTGATGATAAGGCAGTAGTTGGAATGGTGACACATTTGAAAATAATTATTAAAACCTAATGGACTCTCATATGTTTCATCGTAGCATTTAGCACTGCTTCCAAAGCTGCTGGCAACTAATATAAAGAAAAATACCACAGATACTGGAATCTGAAGTAAAAATGGAAAATAATGTAAATACTCAGCAGGTCAGGCAACATGGGTGGAGAAAGGAACATAGTTAATATTTCTGGTTGGGGATCTTACAATAGAACTACAGGTATTAGATTATAGCGTTGTTTTCCAGTATATCGGATGCATGCTATATAAGATCATAAGAAATAAGAGCAAGATTAGCTGTTTGACTTGTCGCACCTTGAAAGATGAACAGCTCTCTGGGGAAAAAATTCCTCCTCACCTCTGTCTTAAATAGGAGACCCCTTATTTTTGAAGTGTGCTCCCCAGTTTTGGATTCCCTTATAAGGGGAATGTTAGTAGTTCCATCATGTTTCATTCTATAGTTGATATCTTTTGTATTTTGAATGTATTTTGACTGTTTTGTTGGGGGTTTATTTTCTATTTTCATTTTGTTGTATATGAAAAGGTAAAATCAGCCGTGCAGACCTCCACAATGTAGATCATTTTGTTTCATCCCAAATTAGGTAGTTTGTTTTATTTTGTTAAAATTAGGATTCCCTCTGCATTGTGGTTGTTAAGTTTTTAGAACCATTAGCCTTTTTCAGAATATTATGTTGAGTACACTGTTTATAAAGAAAAAAAGGACTATCACAGGTAGTGGTGGAGGGTATTGGCAAGAATAGTTAGGGCTGAGAACAAAATGTAAGTAGAGTACACTAAGAACTGAATGCATGGTTCTTGGCATTATAGCCTGTTTCCATATCAATTGCTAATTCTCTTCTTTAGCAACCATAAACTAAAAGAAGAATTTTCCCCACTCTGTGACTCTGCAGGCAAAGACATTGCCAAAAAATATTACCTCCTGCCACGTTGCTGTCACATTAGGACTGCTGCCTCAGAGCGCCAGGGACCCGGGTTCAGTTCTGGCCTTGGGTCACTGTCTATATGAGTTTCCAGCGGCAGTCCACAGTTATGCAGGTTAGTGGATTGGCCATGCTAAATTATCCCTTGTTCAAAGATATATAGGTTAGGTGAGGATACAGGGATGGAGTGGGCCTAGATAGGGTGCTCTTTTGTAGGATCAGTGCAGCCTTAATGGGCCTATTGGCCTCCTTCTGCAATGTAGGGATTCTGTGATTGGGAATGAAAATCATTCCATTTTGCATGGGGTACTAGAATACATACTAGGTGTGGTATGGAATAAGTTTACTTTTAAAGACGTTTCTATTTCCAGTTCTGGTAGATCCGCTGCTTTTGTCATCTGGATGACCCAAGTCTCTTTACCCCTTACCTCTGCAAACACTGTAGGCCCAGGATCTCCCAATCCCTTTTCCTTGGGCAGTTATTTTGACTCCTCTCCCTCAGTACTATAAGTGTTCCGTTCTAAACTTGCCCTAATTTTCTCACTAAAATTGGCACTGTAATGTTTTGATATGAATACAAATCAGCCATTTGGGATGAGAGGCAAGACCTCTCAGGTCTACAGAAATTAGCTCTTGAGGTGATTTGGGGTATAGGTCCCATGATTGAGTGTAGTGGTATTTTCTGTTCACAATTTGGAGATTAATGCATTCCTGTTAGTGTCCAAATGTTGATTATTGAAGACTCGGGTGACATTATTTTCCACAAGAGCAAAACCTGACACCCCCCCCCCCCCCCGCCTCCCCATGACCCTGTCATTTTTTTTCTCTTCAGTTAATTATCCAATTCCCTTTGGAAAACCACAGTTGAATTCTGGCCTCCTACACATCCTCAAGCAGAGCATTCAAAGTCTTTATCTCACATTGTGTGAGAAAGGGAAAAAAGTTTTTTCTCTGGTTCCTTTGCAAGTCACTTTAAACTGATGACCTCTAGTTCCTGGCGCTTTTACTAATGGGAATAGTTTATCTCTGCCCAGACCCCTTGAACACCTCAATCAAATGTGTTCTCAACCTTCTCTAAGGCGATCAGTCCCAGCTTTGCCAAACTGTCTATGTAACTGAAGACTCTCTTCGCCAGAACCATTCTTAAATTATTTTCTGCTCCCTCTCCAATGCTTTCACATCCTTCCTAAAGTGTGATGTGCAACATTGAACACTACTCCAGCTGAGGCCTAACCAGAATTTTACAATAATAATCTTTATTATTGTCACAAGTGGGCTTACATTAACACTGCAATGAAGTTACTGTGAAAATCCCCAAGTCGCCACATTCTGGCACCTGTTCGGGTACACGGAGGGAGAATTCAGAATGTCCAATTCACCTAGCAAGCACGTCTTTTTAGACTTGTGGGAGGAAACCGGAGCACCTGGAGGAAACCCACGCAGACACTGGGAGAACGTGCAGACTCTGCACAGACAGTGACCCAAGCCAGGAATCAAATCTGGGACCCTGGTGTTGTGAATCAACAGTGCTAACCACCAGCGCCGGCCCTAGGGTTGCTAGCGCCCCGGGCAAGCTGAACTTTGGGTGGGGGGGGGGCCAGAGTGACCTGGTACATGATCAGGACCCACTGATCGGCGGGCCGGTCTCTCTGTCGGCCGGCCTCCTTTCTTCCACCGAGAGCCTGGATCCGTCCGCCATGTTTGTGCGGGGCGGCCTGGGGGAGGGCGGCCACCGCGCATGCGCTGGTTGGCACCGGCCCAACTGCGCATGCGCGGGACCCGAGTCTTTTACGCGGCGCCGGGTCTCTGACGCCGGTCACGCACTCCTTGATGGCGCCCCCTAGCACATGGTGCCCCGGGGGACTGCCCGAGTTGCCGGTACCTTGAGCCGGCCCTGCTAACCACTGTGCTACTAAAGTTCACCATACCCTCTTTTTTTTTTATTGCTCTCTGCTTTGTTAATAAAATCAATGAATTTGGCTGAGTGACAGGAAACAAAGTAGTGGTGAACAGTTTTTTAACTGGAGGAAGGTAAACTGTGATGTCCTCCAGGGTCATCAACTGTGGGAAGTTAGTGATAGACTTCAAGACAATACAGATTGGTTGGTGGAATGGGCATACACATAGCAAATGAAATTCAATGAAGTCTGAAGTAATATGTTTTGATAGGAAGAATAAGGAAAAGCAAAATAAAATGAAGAATACAATTCAAAAGGGGACACAGAAGCAGAGAATGCTCAATTTGTGTCCAAGAAAGAATATTGGATTATGTCGAGCGTGAATGTTTGCACAGTTTGTGAGATTTAAGAAGCTTGTTCAGGAAGGTTCATTCCTCTGCATAGTTGGATTGAACCCACTCAATTTGCAGAATGGACAAAAGATTGACAAGTGAAGCTCGACTCAAATGTGAGGTAGTACATTTTGGTAAGAATAGAGAGGTCGCTTGAAGAGTGCAAGTGTAGGTGGGATAGAGGAAGAAAGGGATCCAAGTACAGATATATCAATCGCCAAACATTTTGCCATAGGTTAGTAGGGCAATGAATACAAACTTTTTGTTCAGGGATGCCCTTGAAATGTTAGTGAAGTTATGCTTGGTAAGGTGAGTACTGCATGGAGATTTGGTTGCCATGTTATAATAATGATATAGAGACACTAGATTGGTTCCAGAAAAGACTTACAAGGATGATGCCAGAAATGTGTGGCTATACATATCAGGGAAGGATTGACAGGCTTGGTCTCTTGTCTTATGAAAAAGGAAGACTGAGGGGTGACCTAATAGAGGTTTTTAAAATTTAAGAACGATTTTGATAGTGGGTACAAAGGACTGAATTCTCTTTTTTGTAAAAATAATTTTTATTGAAATTTTTACAAAATATAAACATCACAACAATATTAACAAAACAACCGCGGTAAAAACCCAAGAACAACACCCACCCAATTTCAAAAGCAACTACAAAGAAAAGAAAAAGCAAAAGAACACCCAAACAACAAAAGGGAAAGAGATAACACCCGCCACATCCCACAAACCCATGTACACAGTTCTCCCTCCCACCGAACCAAACTGCCCACGTCCCCTCCTCAATCTCCTCACCCAGCTCCTCTTCCCATTTACCCTTCAGTTCCTCAACCGAGGCCTCGTCTACCTCCTGCATCACCTGGAAAGGACTGAATTTTCTGGCTCTTCCCGCTGGCAGGATCTTCTGGTCCCACCAATGGCGACTCCCTGTGGTGAGTTCCCCAGCAGAAATGTGTGAGCCGCATAAAATTCTGTAGGCATCGGTAGGACCGGAAGATCCCGCCAGTAGACAATGGCAAGCTGCCCCCACCACCGGAAAACACTCTGCGGGGGGAGATTGTTGGACAATCCAGCCCAGAGAGAATGTTTCCTCTTGTGAAGAAGCGCATAACCAGAAGCGACCAACGTCAGATGGTCACACAGACATCTAAGAGTATTCTGAAGAAACCTTTACCCAAAGAGTGGTGAGAATGTGAAACCCGCAACCATAGTGATTCAGGTGAATGGTATAAATCCATTTAAGGGAAAGCTAAGCAAGCATTGGAGGGAGAAGAGCATGGTTATAATGGGAAATTTAAATGAGAAATGATGGGAGGAGGCTCAAGTAGAGCAAAACACCAGTTTAGATTAGCTGGGCTGAATGCTCTCTTTCTGTGCTGTATGTCATATGTGGGTTTGTACTTCCAAATTTAGCACTGATGGCTTTGCAGTTACACTGCAGCCCACATGCACCCTTGGAGATTGCCACACGTTTTTATAAAAAAAAATTTAATTAGAATTTGCATTTTTATACTGTACAGGAAATGGATGAAATTGTTATAATTTACACATTGTTCCTTTTCGGCAACCCCCTTTACTCTTCCCCTTTTCTGCTGTCTCCAGGTCCAAACCTAGGCCCTTCCTTCTGCTGTGTCGATCTCTTCCTGGGCTGACCTCTGGTGTTTCCTTGCCCCCCCAATCTGCTTTCTGTGGCCCTGGTGGTTCCTGTGCGACCATCTGTTCTATCTATTGTTGGCTTCGAACAGGTCTTGGAACAGGCTGATGAATGGCCCATGTGCTTTGGGGAAGCCTTCTTCCACCCCCGGATGGTGTACTTAATCTTGTCCAGGTGGAGAAATTCCAATAGGTCTGCAGCTGTGGGTGGTGCTGCTGATCGCCAGCTGAGCAGGATTCTCCGGCGGGCAATTAGGGAAGCAAAGGCAAGGGCGTCGGTCCTCTTCCCCATATGAAGTTCTGGCTAGTCATATACCTGGAAGACTGCCACCCTTGGGCATGACTCCATCCTCACCCCCACAACCTTGGATATTGGGACATTGCCTCGAAGAAGGTTGTCCAGAGTCCGACAAGTCTGTGACATGCCGAGAACATGTAGGCGTGGTTGGCCTGGCCTCCCTGGCACCGTTCACATTTATCCTCCACCTTCAGGAAGAACCTGCTCATTTGGGAAGTATGTCCTTTCTAAGAGTTGTCCGTATATGCTCCCGTAGTTCCCATTTTCCAGACTGTCCGCATCCAGTAGCTCCTCCAACATTGTGTCTCTCGGGGCTCTGGGATACATCGTTTTCTCCTTGCAGAGAAAGTTTTTGATTTGTAAATGTGGGAGTTCCTGTCCATTTGGTAATTCCAATCTCTTTGTCAGCTCTTCTAAGGTCACAAGTCTGTCCCCTGTGTAGAAGTCCCTAATCACTAGTGTCTCCCTGTCCTGTCTCGACTTCTTAAAGGTGGCGTCTAGCATGGCTGGTAAGAACCTGAGGTTGCCGCAGATCGGGGCCATGATGGGCACCTCGGTTAGACTGAAGTGCTGTGTCATCTGGTTCCAGGGTCTTGGTGTTGCTGTTCCTACTGGGATGGTTGAGTGTTTTGATGGCGTGGATGAGAGCGCTGTTGTGGCAAGGGCCTGGAGGGTTGTCTCTGTGCAGGAGGACTCTTCCATCCTCATCCCATTCCCTGTTTAGTTCCTTCGTCCACCCCTTTGCAGGAGACCTCCTCCATCTGCACCTATTCCATGTTGGGTTCACGTACCCTCCCCTCACTCTTTCTGCTGTCGCTGCCCAGTGGTAGTATTGTAGGTTTGGGAAGGCCAGGCCACCCCTATCTTTTCCTCCTTTGGCTGTGTAGATTTGGGGATTCTCTCCTCTCTTTCCCCACCCCCCAAACGAACGCCACAATCATTTTGTCTATGTTTTAGAAAAACGCTTTGGGGATGAAGATTGGTATGGAGCTAAACAGGAAGAGGAACCAGGGCTCCCGCATTAGCCTCCCCGAACAGGCGCCGGAACATGGCGACTAGTGGCTTTTCACAGTAACGTCATTTGAAGCCTATTTGTGACAAGCGATTTTCATTTCATGTCATCTTGATCGTCTGCACCGTCCCCGCCAGGGAAAGCAGGAGTGCATCCTATCTTTGCAGGTCCTTTTTAACTTCCACCGCCAGACTGGTCAGATTCCATTTGTGGGCCGTGTCCCATCGTGGGCTATCTGGATCCCCAGGTAGCGGAATTTGTTCTGGGCTGTTATAAATGGGAGACCGTCCAGCTCTGCTCCTCCCCCACTCGGGTTCAATGGGCAAACGTCACTTTCGACCAGGTTGTTTGGAGCCCAGAAGTCCTCGAACTCTTCCAGAAGCTTCATGATTTCACTCATGCTGTTTTTTGGGTCTGAGATGTAGAGGAGAGATCATCCACTCAGAGTGAGACCCTGTGCTCTCTGCCTCCCCTTCGGACACCCTTCTGACCTCTTGCGCCTCGCAGGGCGATCGCCAGGTGTTCAATTGCCAGGGTGAACAGGAGTGGAGGCAGCGGGCATCCCTGCCTGATGCCTCTGTGCAATTGGACGTATTCGGAACTGGTGGTATTGGTCCGAATGCTCGCCTTTGTGGTGTTGTACAGGAGTTTCACCCATGAGGTGAACCCCATCTCTAGCCCAAACCGCTCCAATACATCAATGAGGTACTCTGTCAAAGCCTTTTCTGCATCCAGGGAGACGATCATCTCTGGTGTTCTCTCCCCAGATTGGGTTAGTATCGCATTCAGCAGCCGTCTGATGTGTGCAGTTAGCTGTCTACCCTTGACAAAGCCTGTCTGGCCCTCTTGAGACCACTTCTAGTATGTAGTTCTCCTGTCTCTTGGCCAGAAGTATTTTCATGTCCACATTGAGCAGCGAAATGGGTCTGTATGATCCGCATTCTGTCGGGTCTTAGTCTTTTTTGGGTATCAGCGATATGGTGGCCTGTGTTAGTGTTGGAGGCAGGATTCCCCTTGCTAGTGAGTCTGCAAACATCTCCCGCAGGTGCGGGGTGAGAACCGGTCCAAAATTTTTGTAGACGTCCGCCAGGAACCTGTTGGGTCGCAGCGTCTTCCCTGCCTGCATGGAGTTGATTCTCTTCATGGCCTCTCCCAGTTCTATTGGTGCTTCCAACTCCCCATGACTGGCATGTCCAGTCCATCAAGGAACTGTTTCATCCGCAAGTCCACATCGGAGGCTCGGGTATTTAGTCCCCGGTAGAAGGCCTCAAATGCTTTGTTGATCTTTTTTGGTTCGGCTACCAGTCCGCCTCTGCTAACCTTCACCTGTGCTATTTTCCTTGTAGCTGCCTGCTTTCTCAGCTCGTGAGCCAGCAGGCGGCTAACCTTCTCTCCGTGTTCATAGAAGGCCCCCGTATCTGGCGGAGGTAGTGCACTGCCTTCCTGGTGAATAGCAGGTTAAAGTCCATTTGATGCTTTTCCTCTCCACAGTCGGGGCTCTACAGTCGGGGCCTCGGAGTATCTTCTGTCGACCTGCAAGATGGAGTCGATCAGTTGCTGCCTAGCCACCCTCTCTTCCCTATCTCTCAGAGACTTGTAGGCTATACTTTCTCCCTTAATCACCACCTTCAGTGCCTCCCTGACGTGGAAGGTGAGATTTGCCCGTTCTGATTGATAGTAACGTACTCACCTATGGCCTGTGATATTTTCTGACAAAAGATCTGTTGACCAAGAGGGCAGTGTCAAAACCTCCATGTCGTGCATTTGCCGTGGCCCGTCTCCAACCTCGCATCCATGTAATGTGGAGCGTGGTTGGAGATTACGATCGCAGAGTATTCCGCCCTGACTATTTCAGGAAGCACCAATTTCTCCACGACAAAGAAGTTGATGCGGGTATAGACCTTGTGTACTGATGAGAAGAACAAAAATTCCTTCTCACCTGGGTGCATTTCTATGTTGGGGATTTCCAGCATGGTCTTCTTTATAAATTCCGTGTTGTACTAGTTTGGTGCATGCACATTTACCAGGACTACCGGTGCCCTGTCCAGGACACTGCTGACCACGACGCACCATCCCCTTGGCCCATAACCGTTTTTGTCGCCGTGAACACCCCGGTCAGGTGCTCCCTCTCCGCTGGGAGATGCGTCACGGCTGCCCCCTCGTACCTCCTTGTGCTAGCTTTCCTCGTGCAAGTGTGGTGGCCCCCCTCTCTTGGCTGATCTGATTCCCCCCCCCCCCCCCCCCCCCCCCTGATCCGTTGCCATCTTCCCTGTCTCCTCTTCATCCTTTCCTGCTGCCCTCACCCCTTCCTTTCTGTGAGTCAATGCTCCTGCTCCGTCCCGTGCAAAAATTGACCATGTCCGTAACTTTTCTTTTCTCTCCCTGCATCTTCCTCACTGCTGCTTTGTTTGCCTTTTGTCCAGGCCATTCACCTGCAAGAACCTGACTGCATCTGCCGGGGTGATGAAGTAGTGTTCTTTATTCTGGAATCACCCAGAGCCTGCCTGGGAATAATATTCCGAATTTTATACCGTTCCTGTACAGGGTCAACTTGGCGTGGTTAAACTCGGCCCTGTGATTTGCCCCAATGTCTTGCTCCACCCATATTCTGTGTCCTTCCCAACTGTTCGCTTTAGGTCTGCCGAGCTGAACGCAAGATCCTTTCCTGATCCTGGTACCTGTGTAACTTGGCGATATCGCACTTGGCTGCTCGGTCTTGGCTGCCTTGGACTTCGGTCAGAGTGACCTGTGGGCCCTGTCGATCTCCAGTGGCTTGGGGAAGCTGTCCCTTTCAACCAAGTTGCCCAGTATCTGGGCCACATAGTCAGTCGGGTCTCTGCCCTCAATTCTATCAGACAGGTCACTATTCGAATATTCTGCTGCCGAGATCGGTTCTCCTGGTCCTCGACCTTCTCCTTCAAGCTCCCTTGGGTCACAACCAACCTTTTTACCTCTGCTTCCAGAGCTACGATCCTGTCACTCTGATCGATTGATGCCTTTTACAAGCTCCTGGGTTGTCTTTCCCTGAGCCTCCAACTTCTTTCCCATCCCATCGAGTGCCATCTGCATGGCGACCAGCGCCTCTGCCATCTTGATCGCCACCTGGATCTCCACTTTGATCTCTTCCTTCATTGTGGAAAATTCCTTGGTTAGGAATGTCTTCAGCCCTCTCCAGCTGGGGGGGTGGGGGAGGGCGGTGGTGGGGGTGTGTGAAATCCGGGTCATCCATCTCTCCGGGAGTGGCCGAGGACCCTTTGCCTCGTGGGTCTGCCTGCTCGCTTGCTGCTCCTGCCCTTTTCCATCGCTTCTGACTTCCCTGTGGCCTCTTGAGCTACTGCTTGCTGGCATATTGCTCCTCTTCCCTGCGTTTTCTGTTTAGGAGTTTAATAACTCAGCAGGGTAGCATGGTGGTTAGCATAAAATGCTTCACAGCTCCAGGGTCCCAGGTTCGATTCCCGGCTGGGTCACTGTCTGTGTGGAGTCTGCACGTCCTCCCCCTGTGTGCGTGGGTTTCCTCCGGGTGCTCCGGTTTCCTCCCACAGTCCAAAGATGTGCGGGTTAGGTGGATTGGCCGTGATAAATTGCCCGTAGTGTCCTAATAAAAGTAAGGTTAAGGGGGGGGTTGTTGGGTTACGGGTATAGGGTGGATACGTGGGTTTGAGTAGGGTGATCATGGCTCGGCACAACATTGAGGGCCGAAGGGCCTGTTCTGTGCTGTACTGTTCTAAATTCTAAAATGTTCAGGCTAAATTCAGCTAAAAGTGCCTATTTTACTGTATTCTGGAGAAGAGCCACCTGATGTGCGACTGCTCAGCACATCCTCGTCACCGGAATGAGATTGGCAGATATAAATAGAATTTGGGTGAGGTGTTAAACCACTTGTTCAGGTGGACATAAATGGGATATCAAATGGCTGAGCACGGAATATGTCAAATGCTGCAGCATCGCAGCTATCTGCTGAAGATCTGTGCTCCAGAATTAGCTGCATCTCCAGCCAAGCTGTTCTAGCACAGCTACAACTTTGGCATCTACCTGTAAATGTGGAACATTGCCCGGTGTTTCCTGTCCACAAAATGGAGGAGAAATCCAATTTGGTCAATTACTGCCCTATAAGCATTTTGTCAATCATCAACAAGGTGATGGAAGGAGTAATTAAAAGTGTTGAGAAGTTGTACTAACTCACCAATTATCTGCTCGCCAATGCTCAGTTGGGTTCTGCCAGAACCATTTGGCTTCAGATATCATTATGGCCTAGGTGCAGCCATAGACAAAAGAGCTAAATTCCAGAGATGAGGTGAGTGTGGCTACTGTTGACATGAGGCAGCATTGGACCAAGGAGCCCGAGCGGAATTGGAACAGTTGTGGGGTTGAGGGGATGGAAGATGTACTGCTGGTTGGAGTCATAACAAGTACAAAAGAAGATAGTGTGGTCATTAGAGGCCTGTCATCTCAGCCCCAATACAACACTGCGGGAGTTCTTCAGGGTAGTGTCCTAGGCCCAATGATTTTCAGTTGCTTCATCAATGACCTTCCCTCCAACACTTAGATTAATTTTTGTTTTAACAAAAAATCCGGTGGTCCTACTCAAAGATGAACAGGACGTTCTTCCAGTGTCCTGGTCAATATTCTCCATCAATTATCACCACAAAACAGATGGGCTTGTTATTTATCTAATTTCCTGTTTGTGGTATCTTGCTGTGTGAAGTTAGGTTGTTGTAGTTGCCTATCTAATAATGATTGCTTTCAAAAGTACTTAATTGGCTAAGAAGCAGTTTGAGATGTCCTGAAGGGTGCTATGTAAATCCAAATTGTTCTTTCATGTACATATTTGCAACTTTTCATTCCAAGAAATTATATGTTCATCTCTTGAACATATAATGCTATTTGTGGCAGCTATGACCAACCTGAAACTAATTGTAAGTTGTCTTTCTCCCTGTATTATAATAATAATAACCTTTTTATTGTCGCAAGTATGAAGTTACTGTGAAAAGCTCCTCGTCTCCACATTCCGGCGCCTGTTCGGTAAGCTGGTACAGGAATTGAACCCGCGCTGCTGGCCTTGTTCTGCATCACAAACCAGCTGTCTAGCCCACTGAGCCAAACCAGCCCTTTGTACTGCATGGAGAATAAAATGCAAATATGAGTAAAATACAATATGCATTCGAGAAACTGAAGGCGACCTGCATTACGGAAGAAAGAAAGAACTAGCAATTATTTAATAAGTTTATAAATTCCCTCATGGTGTCCAAAACAGCAACTTGCCTTTACAATGTAAACAGAAAATCCCAGAAAAGCTCAACAAGTCTAGCAGCATCTGTGGAGAGAGAAACAGAGTTAACATCTCGAATCCATAGTTGCACGGACTCGATATTAACTCAGCTTCTCTCTCCACAGATGCTGCCAAACCTGCTAAGATTTTCCAGTATTTTCCGTTTTTTTTTCCCGGATTTCCAGCATCCACAGTATTTTGATTTTGGATTTGTTTATTGCCATGTGTACCGAGTTACAGTGAAAAGTATTTTTCTGCGAGTACATAGTTGTTTATGCCAATTGAAAATCTTTTCAATTTTTAGTTTGGCTCATATTTATAAATAAACAACCTCCTCTCTAATGCAGTTGTTCGTTGAACACTGTGATATATTTGAGGGGACTTATGATCTATATAGTTACTCGACAGTACAAACCTAATATGTGTTTAGAAATTCTGAATGTTTAGGTTTTTAAATTAAAACCCAAGGTTTTTAAATTAAAACCCAAGATGCTAAGAAATAGTATCTTCAGTCTTAACTGGAGAGAATCTTTTAATGTGTTTTTAAAAAATTTAATTCTGCATTTAATTCAATCTTGATACTTTTCTTCTCTTGGAGTTGATCATGATTTCAGATGTAGGATCTTTAATCTGCATGACCACCCAGAAATGGGCTTTATTATATTTCAGCAAAGAAAGTTGACTATTGATTTGAAATAATTATTTTATTCATGTCAACAATGAATGTTGATTTTCTTTCTAAGCTTTTGTCAAATATTTGTGTAGCAATAATAAATTTGCAGTTTACACTAGTACCCTGCTGGATAACATCTGAACATTTAAAAAAACCTGTAATTAAAATTATAAATCACTGGTTAGAATTGAGGATATGTAATAAACTTCTATTGTTATTCTATAAGCTGCCTTTGCTGATACTACTTCACTCCAGGGCATCTATTTATTGCTTAATTTTTTTCCCTGTGGAAATTCCTGAGGTTGCCCTGCTTTTAACTGCTGATTTCTAACTTCAAAATTGGATTCAGTTTTTATTTTGGGTCTTGATTTTACAGTAATTTGGGTGAAGAAGTGACGCATAACAGGATATAGATAGATTGGAGACTTGGGCATAGAAATGGCAGATGGAGTTTAATCTGGACAAATGCGAGGTGATGCATTTTGGAGAATGAAATCTAGGTATGAATTACACTGTAAATGGCAGAGCTCTTGGGACCATTAACTTACAGAGGTCTCTGGGCGTGCAGGTCCACAGCTCCCTAAAAATGGCAACACAGGTGGCCAAGGTGATTAAGAAGGCATATGGCATGCTTGCCTTTATCAGCCAGGGCATTGAATAAAGGAGTTGGGAAATCATATTGCAGCTATATAGAACCTTGGTTAGGCCGCATTTGGAGTTTGCGTGCAGTTGTGGTCACCACATTATCAGAAGGATGTGGAGGCTAGGGAGAGAATGCAAAAACGTTTCACCAGGATGTTGCCTGGTCTGGAAGGTGTTGGCTATGAGGAGAGGTTAAATAAACTGGGATTGTTTTCAATGGAAACTCGGAGGCTGAGGGGAGATCTGATAGAGGTCTACAAAATTGAGAGGAATAGACGGGGTGGATAGTCAGAGGCTTTTCCAAGGGTGGAAGTGGCAATTACAAAGGGGCAGAGGTTCAAGGTGAGAGGGGGAAAGTTTAAGGGATGTGTGCGGGGTAGGTTTTTCAGGCAGAGTGTGGTGGGTGTGTGCGGGGTAGGTTTTTCAGGCAGAGTGTGGTGGGTGTCTGGAATGCGCTGCCAGAGGATGTGGTAGAAGCAGGCACTTTTAACAACATTTCAGAGGCATCTGGATGGGTACATTGGGTAGGAAGGAAATAGAGGGATATGGACCGAGTAAGGGCAGAAGGATTATTTTTAGTTAGGGCATCGGCACAGCTTGGAGGGCATGTTATCCTCTTGATGTGAACGAATGCTGAAATATTTTCTACACTTAATAGCATTTTAATATGTTGCAAGCTCAATTTTCCCCTAAATTTTGTACCTTTAGGTCATGGTAAAACACCAAAAGATGCAGCCTCAGTCCGTGCAATGTATCCTATACCTGCTGCTTGTGGGATTTACTACTTCGAGGTGAAGATTGTCAGTAAAGGACGAGATGGGTAAGAGTGAATGAATTTATGTGCTTCGTTTGTTTGTTTCATTACAGAAATGTGGCATATATTTATTTTAAGTGGTTTTTAAAAATGTAGAGTTCCAGTAGGGTAAATGCTAAGTTTAATTTTTGGGGACAGATGAGTACATGTTTCTGCTGCTTGAAAGCTTGTCAGCCAGTTAACTTTGGCGAGATATCAGCAACTGCCCGTTCGCAGCAGAACTTGCATTTATGTAGGATCCGGTACCTCTTAATGAGACCCATGGTATTACTTCTGCAGTGCAATCATTTGCTATGTGGGCACATATAGCATCTCGGTGAGATCCTACGCACAATGAATGAAAAGGCCGACCAATTGATAATTTCTGATATTTAAAAGGGGAATGTTGGATAAATGCAAAGGGAGAGCTTATTTTACGTTTTTGAAAAGTGCCATGTGATCTTTAAAATCCATTAGCTTGGTGCATCCTGGATATAACAATCTCATCCCAAAAAATGGTAAATCTGACCTGTGCATTATTGAGATATTCATTACGTTTGTTCCTGGAAAAACTTTATTTTTGCCCTTCCTTGAGAGTCACTTGGAACTACGATTCCGTACACTCCATTGCCTTCCCTCTGGCCTTCATTCCCGATGATTCCATCAATCTCTAAACTACTTTCTCATCTATGTTTTTGATGCCCTTGTCTCCAGCAAAACCCTTTGATTCCAGTTTCCCTACCTCAGTCCAAGAGGTGCAGACGTGATTATATCTGATCTACATCAAACACTCTCAGGCCTCACTCCCTTCTGCTAAAACTGTCTACGTCTTAGAACATAGAACTGTACAGCACAGTACAGGCCCTTCGGCCCACAATGTTGTGCCGAACTAGTCTGAAACTAGGTTCAAATCAACCTACTCCCAATCATTCTAGTGCACTCCATATACCTATCCAATAACCGCTTGAAAGTTCCTAAAGTGTTCCTAAACTCCACTACCATAGCTGGGAGTGCGTTCCACGCCCCAACCACTCTGTGAGTAAAGAACCTACCTCTGACATCCTATATCTTCCACCATGAACCTTATAGTTATGCCCCCTTGTAACAGCTACATTCATCCGAGTAAAAAGTCGCTGAACGTCCACTCTATCTATCCCTCTCATCATCTTATACGCCTCAATTAAGTCACCTCTCATCCTCCTTTGCTCCAATGTGAAAAGCCCCAGCTCCCTCAACCTTTCCTCATAAGACCTACCCTCCAATCCAGGCAGCATCCTAGTAAATCTCCTTTGCACCCTTTCCACTGCTTCCGCATCCTTCCTATAATGAGGTGACCAGAACTGCACACACTACTCCAAATCTGGTCCAACCAAGGTCTTGTACAGTTGCAGCATCACCT
Source organism: Scyliorhinus canicula (assembly GCF_902713615.1). Lineage (NCBI taxonomy): Eukaryota > Metazoa > Chordata > Chondrichthyes > Carcharhiniformes > Scyliorhinidae > Scyliorhinus > Scyliorhinus canicula. The sequence continues at coordinate 53,796,587 of NC_052150.1, forward strand.
CACGGCTCTTAAACTCAATCCCCCTGTTAATAAATACTAACACACTATAGGCTTGCTTCACGGCTCTATCCACTTGGGTGGCAACTTTCAGAGATCTATGGACATGAACTCTGTTCCTCCACATTCTTCAGAATCCTGCCGTTAACCCTGTAATCGGCATTCAAATTGCTCCTACCAAAATGAATCACCTCACACTTATAAGGGTTAAACTCCATCTGCCACTTTTCAGCCCAGCTCTGCACCCTATCAATGTCTCTTTGCAGCCTACAACAGCCTTCCACATTATCCACTACTCCACCGATCTTGGTGTCATCAGCAAATTTACTAACCCAGCCTTCAACTCAATCATCCAAGTCATTGATAAAAATCACAAATAACAGAGGAACCAGCACTGAACCCTGTGGTACACCGCTGGTGACTGGGCTCCAGGATGAAACTTTACAATCTACCACCACCCTGTGTCTTTTATGTGATAGCCAGTTACTGATCCAATCGGCCAAATTTCCCTCTCTGCCATGTCTCCTTACTTTCTGCATGAGCCGACCATGGGGCACCTTATCAAAGGCTTGACTGAAATCCATGTATACGACATCAACTTCTCTACCTTCATCTATGTCCTTAGTTACCTCCTCAAAGAATACAATCAAATTTGTGAGGCAAGACTTACCCATCACAAATCCGTGCTGACTATCCTGGATTAAGCTGTATCTTTCGAAATGAACATAAATCCTATCCCTCTGGACCCTTTCCAATAATTTACCAATGACCGAAGTGAGACTAATCGGCCTATAATTCCCAGGGTTATACCTATTCCTTTTCTTGAACAAGGGGACAACATTCACCTCTCTCCAGTCTTCTGGCACTATTCCTGTAGACAGGAAATAAAGATCAAAACCAAAGGCTCTGCAATCTCATCCCTTGCCTCCCAAAGAATCCAAGGATATATCCCACCAAGCCCAGGGGACTTATCTATCCTCCGGCTTCTCAAAATTTCTAACACATCTTCCTTCCGAATATCCACCTCCTCCAGCCTACCAGCCTGTATCGCACTATCCTCCTCAACAACATGGCCCCTGTCCTTTGTGAACACTGAAGAAAAGTATTCATTTAGGGCCTCTCTTATAGCTTCAGACTCCATGCACACGTTCCCAATACTGTCCTTGACCGGCTCTAACTTCACCTTGGTCATTCTTTTATTCCTCACAAGTGTAAAAGGCCTTGGGGTTTTCCTTGGGATCCTACCCGCCAAGGACTTCTCTTGCCCCCTCCTAGCTCTCCTAAGCCCTTTCTTGAGCTCCTTCCTAGCTATCTTGTATCCGTTAAGTGCCGAACTGAACCTTGTTTTCACATCCTTGCATAAGCCCCCTTCTTCCTCTTGACAAGACATTCAACCTCTTTTGTAAACCATGGTTTACCTCACTCGACCATTTCCTCCCTGCCTGACAGAGACATACATATCAAAGACATGCATTATTTGCTCCTTGAACAAGCTCCACATCTCAATTCTGCCGATCCTGACAGTTCCTTTTTCCATCTTATGATCCCCAATTCGTGCCTAGTCGCATCGTAATTACCCTTCCCCCAGTTATGACCCTTGCCCTGCCATATGTTCCTATGCCTCTCCATTGCTATAGTGAAAGTCACCAAATTGTGGTCACTCTCTAAAGTGCTCTCCCACAACCAAATCTAACACTTGGCCCGACTCGTTACCCAGTACCAAATCCAATGTGGCCCCGCCTCTTGTTGGTCTATCCGCATATTGTGTGAGGAAACCCTCCTGCACACACTGGATAAAAACAGCCCCATCCAAACTATTCGAATTATAGTGGTTCCAATCAATATTTGGAAAGTTAAAGTCATCCATGACAACTACCCTGTGACTACCACACCTATCCAAAATCTACATTGCAATCTTTTCCTCCACATCTCTGTTACTGTTTGGGGGCCTATAGAAAACCCCTAACCAAGTGACCGCTCCTTTCCTATTTCTAACTTCAGCCCACACTACCTCAGTAGACAGATCCTCCTCAAACAGCCTTTCTGCAGCCATTATACTATCTTTGATTAACAATGCTACTCCTCCACCTCTTTTACCACCTTCCCGAATCTTACTGAAACATCTAAACTCCGGAACCTCCAACAACCATTGCTGCCACTGTTCTATCCATGTCTCCATAATGGCCACAACATCGTAGTTCCTGGTACCAATCCATGCTTCAAGCTCACCAACCTTATTCCTGATGCTCCTCACATTGAAGTAGACGCACTTCAAACCACCTTCATGCCTTGCAGGTCCACTCTTGTGACCTTTGTGCCTTCCTCAGTACTGCACTACCCTAAACTTCGTGAACTCTAGCAACGCTATTTCCTGGACTACAAATCAGTTTCCCATTCCCCTGCCAAATTAGTCCCCCCCCGCCGAAGAGCTGGAGCAAATTTCCCTCCCAGGATATTGGTGCCCCTTTGGTTCAGGTGTAACCCATCCTGTTTGTATAGCTCCCACCTTCCCCAAAATATGCTCCAATTATCCAAGTAACTGAAACCCACCCCTACACCATCCCTGTAGCCACGTGTTTAACTGCACTCTCTCCCTGTTCCTCATCTCACTACCACGTGGCACTGGCAGCAATCCAGAGATGACAACACGGTCTGTCCTGGTTCTCAGTTTCCACCCTAGCTCCCTGAATTCCTGTTTTACTTCCCTGTCCCGTTTCCTACCTCTTGTTGGTACCGATGTGTACCACGACTTGTGGCTGCTCCCCCTCCTCCTTAAGGATCCGAAAACACGATCAGAGACGTCACGGACCTTGGCACCCGGGAGGCAACACACCAACCGTGAGCCTCTACCATTGCCACAGAACCGCCTATCTGTACCTCTAACTATAGAGTCTCCAATAACCAATGCTTTCCTGCCCTTCCCCCCTCCCTTCTGAACCACAGGGACAGACTCAGTGCCAGAGACCTGGTCACCATGGCTGACCTGTTGTAGGTTTCTCTCCCTTCCCCCCCCCCCCCCCAACTCCCCCAACAGTATCCAAAACGGTATACCTGTTATTGAGGGGAACAACCGCAGGGGATCCCTGCACTGACTGCTTCCTCTCCCCTCCTTTTAAACGTTACCCAACTACCTTCATTCTTAGGAGTAACTACATCCCTGTAGCTTCTATCTATAACCAACTCTGCCTCCCGAATGATCCTCAGTTCATCCAGCTCCAACTGTAGTTCCCTAACACGGTCTTTGAGGAGCTGGAGATGGGTGCACTTCCCGCAGGTGAACTCAGCAGGGCCACTGACTATGTCCCTCACCTCGAACATCATGCAGGAGGAACATTGCACTGCCATTTATATACTTGACAATTACAGAGAGAAAAAAAAAGCGTACCTGATTTTCACACTCCCCGCAGGTTAGAGGTGCTGGAAGGGTGGAGAGAGGAAAGGGAAAGAAAAGCTTACCTCACCAACTCACCACACAGTCTTTTTTTTTTGGTTAGAGGAGGATGGGTGGGAGATACTACCTGTGTAGTGTCACGGGTTTAGCCACTGCCTGAAATATATTAGTTCTAGAAACTCGCCCGACAGCAGCTTTCACAATTCACTTCTCGCAACAGCCAAGCAGCGTCACCGCTCTCCCGCCCTCTGCAGGATCAAACCAAAGAGCAAAGATAATTCCAGGTTCTTTTCTCCACTACATACTGTCTCCTTAAAGCCTTGCATTGCCCACCAAGCCTTCAAGCACCTAGGTCCAGATACTTAGATGGAAGCTGGAAAGGGTGTGGGTGAAATTAGAAATGGTCAAAGAATCCATCAAAGCTGAGTGTGCAACGGGCCTCATTAATGTTTTGTAGATCTGTCTCCCACCCAGCAACCAGCCACACAGATAGCCAGGGCTACAGATGATTGAGAATACAAGCTGCAGAAGGCTTCAGCCAAGCAGGGCTGAGAGATCTATGCTTGGTGGTGGAGAAGATGACAATTGGAGCTCGGTGAGGAATGGCTAGAGAGTGGAGCTGGAAGAATTTAAAGCTTTGTTGAAGGGCTTTGTGGAGGTACATTCCTCCTCCTGGCCCACAACTTGTGCTGAAAGAGCATTTTAGCTTGGTAGGTAGGAGCTGAAGATTCCCTATTTCACTGGTGAGTAAACTACAGACTGGTTAGCCTAACACCTGTCATAGGGAATTTGCGAGAATCAAGGAGTTATAACAGGATACTTAGAAAATCATAATATGAATAGGTAGAGTCAACGTGGCTTTGTGAAAGGGAAATTGTGTTTAACTAAGTAATTAACTAAACAAAACATAGTAAAATTTAGCATTCAGTTTGAGTGTGAGAAATTTGGGTCGGAAGCAACTTTGCTAAGCTTTATAGGGTAATTACAAAGGAATGAGGACATGGTTGGCTAGAGCAGACTGGGAAATAAGATTGGCAGAAAACACGATTGACCAACAATGACAGACATTTATAAAAATAATTCATGACTCACAACAAAAACATACCCCAGTGAGGGAGAAGGATTCCAGGAAGGGGATTAATCAACCATGATTAACCGAGGAAGTTGAGGATTGTAAGTTTTATCTTTCAGTTTAATACTGTCAGAGATTAGTGGTAAGCCAGAGGATTGGAAAAGTTTTAAAAAAACAACAAAAGGTGACCAAAAAAAGAGGGATAAAATAAACTAAACAGAAGCTAAACTAAGGGGAAACTAGCAAGTAATATCAAACAGGACCGTAAGAGCTTCTTTAAATATATAAAAAGGACGAGGGAGGTCAAAGTGATCATGAGCCCCTTAGAGAATGAGATTGGGGAACTAGGAAGTGGCAGAGGACTTAAATAAATACTTTGCATCAGTCTTCATGGTGGAAGACTCTAATAATATTCCAAAAGTACCAAATAATCAAGGAGCAAAAGTGGGGAGGAAATGGACTATCAGAGAGAAAAACTGAGGGAAAGGCTGCTAAGTCCTCTGGACCTGATGGGTTGCGTCCCTGGATATTAAAGAAAATAGCTGCAAAGACAATGGATGCACTGGCAGTAATCGTCCAAAAATCTTTAAATTCTGGAAAAGTTCCAGAGGACTGGGCAACTGACAATGAATTCAAAAACATGGGTGAGTTGGGGGGTGGGGTGACAGATGGAGAAAGAGATTTAAAAAACAGGTAACTATCACTTGGAAAATGTTAGAGTCCATTATAAAGAGCATTTAGAAATACATAATATAATCAAGCAGAGGCAGCATGGCTTCATGAAGGGGAAATCGTTCTTGACAAATTCATTAGAATTCTTTGGGGTGTTAAGGAGCAGATAGATAAAGGGGAATGAGTAGATGTTGTATACTTAGATTTCCAAAAGCGTTTGATAAGGTACCGCACAAAAGGATTCTTAAGATAAGAGCCCATGGGGCGGGATTCTCTGACCCCCCCGCCGGGTCGGAGAATCGTCCGGGGCCGGCGTCAATCCCGCCCCTGCTGTGTCCTGAATTCTCCGCCACCTGAGATTCGGCAGAGGTGGGAATCGCGCCGGGCCAGTCGGCGGGCCCCCCGTGGCGATTCACCGGCCTGCGATGGGCCGAAGTCCCGCCGCTAACAAGCCTCTCCCGCCGGCATGGATTAAACCACCTACCTTACCGGCGGGATTGGCAGCGCGTGTGGGCGCCGGGGTCCTGGAGGGGAGGGCGCGGGTCGATCTAACCCCGGGAGTGCCCCCACAGTGGCTTGGCCCGTGATCGGGGCCCACCGATCGGCGGGCGGGCCTGTGCCGTGGGGGCACTCTTTTTTTTCTTCCGCCTTCGCCATGGTCTTCACCATGGCGGAGGCGGAAGAGACCCCCTCCCCTGTGTATGCGCCGGGATGACGTCAGCAGCTGCTGACGCTACGGCGCATGCGTGGACTTACGCCGGCCGGCGAAGTCCTTTCGGCCCCGGCTGGCGTGGCACCAAAGGCCGTTCACGCCAGCCGGCGGAGCGGGAACCACTCCGGTGCGGGCCTAGCCCCTCAATGTGAGGGCTTGGCCCCTAAAGGTGCGGAAACTTTGCACCTTTGGGGCGGCCCGACCCCGGAGTGGTTCATGCCACTCCAACACGCCGGGACCCCCTGCCCCGCCGGGTAGGGGAGAATCCCGGACCTGGTGTTGGAAGTAGTATATTAGTGTGGAAAGAGTATTGGATAACTGATAGAAGACTGAATTGGGAATAGAGGGGCATTTTCAGGATGGCAACCTGTATCTAGTGGACTGCCACAGAGATCAGTACTGGGGCCACAACATTTTACAATGTATATTAATGACTTGGATGAGGGAAGTGAATGTACTTTGCCAAGTTTGTACATCACACAAGATAGGTGGGAAGGCAAATGGTGAAGATGACACAAAGAGTCTGCAGAGGGATATAGACAGGTTATGTGATTGGGCAAAAACTTGGCATTTGGAATATAATGTGGGAAATGTGATGTTGTGCACTTTTGCAGGAAGAATACAGGAGCTGAGTATTATTTAAATGGACAAATACTGCAGAAAGAGACAGCACAGAGGGATTTGGGGCCCTCATGCGTAAATCACAAAAAGCTAGCATGTAAGTTCAGCAGGTCATGGGGAAGGCAAATGGAATGTTGGCCTTTATTTCAAAGGGAGTGGAGTATAAAATAAGGAAGTTGGGGGCACGTGGTGCGAGTGTGGAAGCAGCTGCGTTTTCGTGGGCCCTGGCTCTACTTGTCTCTTAATCCTTTATTTCACCCTCATGCACATCCCATAATTATTTTTGGAATGCATGTCTTGTACTATGTCCCTGGGCTAGGTTTTGGCAATAAGGAGCCGAGTTGAATAAAAAATCCTTGTTTGATTGTAGCGTTCGGAAGTGGCTGGGGTGGGGCTGAGCTTGCAGTTTGTTTTTTGGGCCTATGCCTGGGTGGTGCTGTCAGTGTCAAGATGATGGCTGCCATTGTGAATGATATTCTGGACGATGATCTCGATTCCTTGGTGCAGGTTTATCGTGCTCACTTTGATGAGCTGTGAAAAACAGACAATCCTGTTTTTAAAAAAAAAAAAGTATATTTATTGGAATTTTAAATTTTAGAAACAGATGCAGCAATATTACAAAATAATACCCTATGTAAAGAAAAAGGAAAAACAGGCTCAACATACACGGGGACAAAATGGAGCAGGAGAACGACATCACAGCCGGCTCAATGCAATCATTGGGCGAAACCAAATAGTCCTTCAATCCACCAGAAACCGAGGGAAGAGCACAATAAAGTCATAAAAACATTACATGGCAGGACAGTGCACACCTTTCCACACTGCACTACTCGCAGCCAAATCAAACCACTACTCGCAGCCAAATCAAACGTACAACAACACTAACGCCCTTTTCCTCTGACAACACCACAGGCATCTGCAACCCAACATGGCCATCTCTCTCTGACATCAGACCCAGCTGCACCCATGCAAAAATCAAGATGTATCATACCCAATGCTACAAAAAAAACTAAAGAAAGACACCCCCCCCCCCCCCGGGCATCCTGGCCTGGAACTGAACCAATACCAACCATATGGTCAGAAAAATTAATAGAGACAACCAGCAGCATCAAATCAAAGTTGGTCTCAGACCTAAGGTCTCCTGTAGAAGGAGAAAAAGAGGAGAAAGAAGACCAGAGCTACCTGACTGACTCTCCAGGCTGGCCACGAAGCCCAAAACCTGAGTAAGGATAATTATTCTGGGCCTAGTCAATGGAGGGTAACCGGCAAGACACTTCTAAAACCGATGCCCTGGGATGGAAGGCCAATCCCCCCTCGGCACTAGGCAAGAACCATCCAGGAGAAAGGCCAACACTACCTTCAAAATAACCATTCATGCAAAGTCACTTTAAACAGCCCAAACACACCGAAACACAGCTGGCCTGAATGTGGCCAGGGTTGACCTGCGCCTCCAAGTAGTTCAAGGAAAAAGCAGAGACAAAGTGACAGATGCAATAGAGGCCTCAGCCTCCAAAGCATCCCAGAAGAGAAAAAAGGATGAAAAAACAAGAGCCTTCCAGCTAATCTCACAAATAACAGGGAGACAGCATCCAATCTAAACCCCCACATCTCTGGCAATAGGCCAACCCATGCACACAAGTGGGAGAACCAACCACCCAGACAACAAGGCATCTCACCTACCACAGGGAAAAACAGGATATCTATTCAATGCAGTGCTCAGCTCTTCCAAGCCCCCCCCCCCACCCCCCCCACACCCTGAGGGAAAGGGGGGGGGGGTTGAATCCATCCCACCAGATACTCCCGGAAGGCACCCCCCAGAGGAAGGCATCCCTGATGCGCAAGATACCTGCTGTATCCTCAATCACAGCAAGAACGATCTAACCCTACCAATCCCAAACATCCACACCTCTCCCTGCGTTCAGGTAGGTGAAGACAAAGAACACCAGGATTATGAGACACTGTAAGGCACGATTACTTTGAGAATCAAAACTATACACATCCCATTTTCCATATTCGACAAAACATGAACTTGCTAATTCAGGATAACCAACGGTACAGGTCATCGCATCCATAATACTGCCCTGTAGAAAAAAAGACAGCATCAAACAGACAACAACATGATCAGCAAGGAGCAATGTCCAGAATAACAATTGAATTGCAGGGCAGTCCTCAGAATTGAGACACCTTCCCAAATGCACGGAGAAACCCAAGGATAAAACAGGATCAGTGAGCATTCTTCAGCATCTTTCAAGGATTCCAACGATCGTAGCACGAGACACCATTACTTCACCATGCTCTCTCTCTCTCCAACACCCAGCTGGTCCGCAGTCTAGGTCCCAGCTGGTGCCGATGGTTTCACTGGTGCGGGCAACTCCAACTCCGTGCGATGAGAATCAGGAATAGGGCCAAACAGGACCAGGAATTAATCGGCCAAACCGACCCTCAGACTCCAAGATAGGATACAATATGCCTCCTCGAATCTGAAATGCCCAGTCTCAAAATTGAGATTACTGAAACGTGGCAGATAATCTTTATACTCAATCGGAAACTTTTCCACCACATCTTGCCAGGGACCAGGCTCAGTGGTATGCCTCATTGGGTCCTCTCCTTCTCCCAAACCCATCAAGATGGACAAGCCATGCAACAGAAACTCGACAGAATGGAGACCGGCCTCCACAGAGAAAATATTCTCTCGAGTACAAGAACCTCCTCGTGCGTCTCCCACCGACTCTATAAAAGTACCCTGCAATTCTTGGAAGTGAGTCCTGATGACCTGACAGCAGAGCCGAGACTTTCGGCCAGTATGAGATGTCTATTTCCAACCATCCGATGCACACAGCACCACCAAGGCTGGAGCCCCCTCCATAGCAACTGTGCCATTGAAGACAGGGCCTCAACACAACCCACTCCTGCCGTCATGGACAAAAGAGGAATTCTGCATTTTATCTCGGCTCCTTCTTGCAAGAACATTGATCAAACACTTCTTGGGACATAGCACCAGCCATGCATCCACAGAAAAGACAAATGCAAAATGTGCAACAGAATGAAAAGATAGATTAAAAGATGAGTAGAGTCCGAGTCTGCGAAAATGCAGCCGCTCCTGTGTTCACATCACATGACCCCCAGAAACCTGTTCTTTGATAGAGCCTAGTGAGGGTTTGTCTTCGGTCCCTAGAAATCCTGTTGCATGGTACCCTGTCTGTCCTGACCGACTCAGGAGTTCGGGCCAAACAGGGAGTTTTCATGTGCCTTGCCTCTTGCGAGGAATGGGAGGGGATTTTTTAAAAAGTTGGCTGCCATGCATTCACAGTTTCAGTTTGAAGGCTAGGTCTTTCAAATTTGATGGAGCATAATATATCCGGTCTTCGGGGCCTGGGGTTGGTCGGAGACCCCGGCAACTGGTCTAATATTTGCCTGTCCTCTCTACTCGTGTGAGGGTTTGGAGGCGGCTGGATGTGTCGATGTGTCGCTTAAAAAATGTACCGTGAAGGCAGATTTGTTAAAACAAAATAAACTGGGGTTTATTAAAGTGGCAAAAGAAACAATGGTTGCAATGGCTGGCATGGTAATACAGTGGTTAGCATTGTTGCTTCACAGCTCCACGGTCGCAGGTTCGATTCCCGGCTTGTGCGAAGTCTGCATGTTCTCCCTGTGTCTGCGTGGGTTTCCTCCGGGTGCTCTGGTTTCCTCCCACAGTCCAAAGATGTGCAGGTTAGGTGGATTGGCCATGCTAAATTGCCCTTAGTGTTTAAAAAAATTGCCCTTTAGTGTTTAAAAAAGGTTAGGTGGGGGACCCGGGAGTCCAGGAGGGGATAGAGGCCGATGTTGTGGCCTTTGCTTCCCTGATAGCCCGGCGATGATTACTGTTGGCCCGGAGGGACTCGAAGCCCCCAAAGACCGAAGTATGGCTGTCGGACATGGCAAGCTTTTTTGGCTTGGAAAAAAAAATCAAGTTCGCCTTACGAGGATCACTATCGGTGTTCGCCCGCAGGTGGCAACCGTTCATCGACATCTTCATGGGGAACTAATCTTCAGCGCGGGGGGGGGGGGGGTCTATTTGCGAGAGAGAAACTGTTATTGCCACTATGTTTTTTGCAATTGGTATCTGCACACTAATGTATATTGTTACTGTTTACAATGCCAAAAAATACCTCAATAAAAAAAAAGGTTAGGTGGGGTTACTGGGTTACGGGGATAGAGTTGGGATGTGGGCTTAAGTAGGGTGCTCTTTCCAAGGGCCAGTGCAGACTTGGTGGGCCAAATGGCCTCCTTCTGCACTGTAAAATCTATGATACTATGAAGAAGTGCAAAAGAGTGTACAGCCACGGATCAGAGGTTGGTGGGTAAGAAGGTGCCTGATCTTTTTAAAGTTTTACTTGTGAGGGTAGCTTTACTCGTGTTTGCAAGGTGACGTGGGTAAGGAGGTTACGATCTTAAGGGATTCTGAAGCAAGTCAACCTTCAATGGTGAGAGATACGGAGATATGTAGTTTGGAAGGATAATTGCCAGGGAAGGTGGTAAAATGTGGAATTAGTGGTGAAAGGAGTAGTGTGCCACGATGTGAGGTAAGGTTAGAGAATCTGGTGAGAAGTGGTGGTAGGAGTAATCAAAAAATTACCTTTTTCAGAAGTACAGTTGATCCTGGGATCACAAATAGGAGTGATGTCTACTGTGGTTGAAAAACGGTGGAAAGTCAGACAACTAAGATGTTACAAGAAGCATATCTTGGGGTGTTTTCAGATTTTGTAACAAGATCACAAAGCCACAGGTTGAGACAGGAGGAGGAGAAACTATGGAGTATGGAACTGAGGTTCAGTTATCAGAAACAGTCTTTGACCAGATGGTTGATAAAGAACAAGAGCAGGTGGGGGATGAAGCAGATATCTTTAGTTTAGGATAGTTGGTAGAATTCTAACAGAAGGATTCAGAGATAAAGCAGTTGTGTCAGAGCACATACATCAAAGCAGGATCAGAATATACTAGAGTGTTACTTCATTCAAAATAATGGGCTTTGCTTAACTGGAGATAGAGAAGGTATAAGTAAGCAGTTAGTTTTAAGAATTGATTGTTACTCCTGTGTTCATAATAAAGGTCCCTATTTCTAGTGGAATTACTCCTGGAGCAAAGTATCTTTTTCTCATGGGTTACAAATTGAAAAACTGTTGGGGTTTCTCATCCAAGCTCTTAATCTAAATTGGGATCTGGTCCAGTACTGTAACAGTAATGATTTTGACACAACTGAGTGTCTTACTGGGATATTTCAAAGCACATTTAGAACGGAAAAGTGAGGCTTAGACCACAACCAGATCAGCCAATGACAGGATAGCTCGAAGGGCCAAAAGGACTTGGGAACAGGAGTAAGCCAATGATCCTGTGGCCCCTGTGAAACCCATGCAGCACCTGTAAATGTTGAATTCGGCCCCAGTTTGTTTGTGGAACCCTGATTGAAATGTTAATTAAGTGTTCTACCCTACCCTTGCACACCTTGATATCTGCCGTCAAGGAATGTTGGGGTTGCATTGCATATTTTACTTTTAAACGCCTCTCCTGTTCATCACAGCGTGACTATCAAACCCTCGACCTTGCACTCTGTGTAAGTCCCTCTTCTTTTAATACCTTTATTTGACTGCAGGTGGGGGATGAAGCAGATATCTTTAGTTTAGGATAGTTGGTAGAATTCTAACAGAAGGATTCAGAGATAAAGCAGTGTGTCAGAGTACATACATCATTGAATATTGCTCAGCATCCATTCATTACTAATGATGCCTCTAAAAAGTCTCGGGATATTTTTCTACTCTGAGGCATTATATAAATGTACTTTTTTTGGAAGCCTTTATTTAAATACTAAAATGTGAAGCAGGACTTGTACTCACAACCTATTGCTACCGAAGTGGGCGTGCTACCAACAAAGTCAAACTGAAGGCAGTGCCTCTGCTGCGATACAGTACTGCAGACCCCCAGCAGCCCTGGTGAGTGTCTTCAGACTACTGGGTTGGAGGGTGCTGGCATTGCACCTGAGCTGGATAATAAAGTACAAGTTTTCAGCAGTAGTTACTAGGTAATGAGGAATAGCAAGAAATTAAATTGTCTAACTTTCCTTTCCATGTCAAGGGCACTGAAGCCAAATGAACCGTATCAACTGCTGCATTGTGCTAAATCAGCACAAATTGAGATTACTGTTCTGAGCTACAGGTTTAATGTTTTAAAGCTATGATAAGTAAGAAAAGACGAGTGACTCAGCCAGTAGATAATTACATAGCAATAATGGACTCTACTTGTGTTGTGGAGAATTAAAGAACGTAGGAAAATTGGGATATTTATCTTGCAACCTCGTCCTTCAGGTTAATCAATTGATCCTTTGCCTCGTATTCTGAGTTTAGAAAGTTAGAGTTATCTAATTGCGGTATTTAAAATGATAAAGAAATTCAGTGGGGTAACTACAGATATGTTATTTCTTCTGATAGGGATTTCTGGAACTAGAGGACATAAATCTTAAAACTAAAGCTGGATTATTTAGGAGTGAAATCAGGAAGCATTTTTTCATACAAAGGGTAGGTTCATGATAGGTTTCATACAAATCTGGAATTTGCTCCCCCAGAAGACTGGAATATGGATACCAGGTCAGTTGGAAATGTGAAGACTGAGATTGATTGAGTTTTGGAAGGTAGAGTATCCAGTAGACAGGAAAAGAAGTTGAAGTATAGAGCAGCCAATATTTAATTGAATAGGAAAGTAGGTTCAAGGGCTAAATTTTTTATTTCCATTCAGAGCTCTTGTTGCTGGCAAGGCCAGCAATTATTGCCCATCCCTAATTACTCTTGAAAAGACAGTGGTGAGTCGCTGCCTTGAACCACAACATCCCTGTGGTGTAGGTACATCCTGTTAGGGAGTTTCAGGGTTTTGACCCAGTGACGATGAAGGAATGGCAGGTGTTATTTCCATGTTGTCTTGTTCTGCCCTAGTTCTTTTTGGGCACAGTGGTTAGCACTGCTGCTTCACAGTGCCAGGAGCCTTGGTTCAATTCTGAACTTGGTTCTCTGTCTGTGTAGTTTGCATGTTCTCCCCATGTCTACATGAGTTTCCTCTGGCTCCTCCAGTTTCCTTCCAGAATCCAGAGATGCGCTGGTTAGTGGATTGGTCATACTAAAATTGCCCCTTAGTGTCAGGGATGTGCAGGTTAGTGGAGTTATGGTGATAGGGCAGAGGAGTGAGGTACTCTTTCAGAGGGTCGGCGCAGACCCGATGGGCCGACTGGCCTCCTGCACAGGAGGGATTCTATGATTCCATGAGGTCATGAGTTAGGAAGGTGCTGCCAAAGGAGCATAGGTGAGTTGCTGCATTATACCTTCTAGGTTCAACACAGTCGCCGTGATGGGAGTGAACGTCTAAGGAGGCAGATGGGGTGTTTCAAGTGTACTGCTTTGACTTGAATGGTGTTGAACCTTTGAATATTGTTGAAGCTGCACTCATCCAGGCCAATTGGAAAGTATTCCATCACACTGATTTGTGCATTCTAGATGGTGGACAGTTATCTGGCAGAGAGCATATGAGTTACTCACTGCTGAATTTCCAGTGTCTGACCTTGAAGGTGGTGCTGAGTCATCTTCTTGAACCATTGCTGTCCTTGTCTTGGTAAACATATACACAAGCCAATAAATGGTTCCTATGTGGTACTATTTTAGATAATCTCTCCCACACCCTCTCTAAGGTTTTGACATCCTTCAACTCTGGGCACCCCATTATTGAAACATGATGCTTCAGTTGAGGCCTAATCAGTATTTTATAAAGCTTTAATGTTTTTCTTGCTTTTGTATTTCATAAACCTTAATGAAACAAGCGATTCTGTATGTATTTTTTAATCAGCCTTCTCAACTTGTCTTGCCATCTTCAAAGTTTGTGTATATACTCCCAGTTATCTTTCTTCTTTAAACTTTAAAATGACGTCCTGGACACCCAACTCTAGCCATTAACATGTATTAAAATGAACAGTCGTTATACCAATGCCTGGGGAGCACTAATACATATATTATAACCCTGATTAAAATAGGGAGTGGGGAAACCTCAGCAACTATAGACCGGTCAGCCTTTCATCAGATGTGAGGAAACCTGTAGAGACAATAATCCTGGACAAAATCCTGGAAAAGTTCAAACCTTCAGGTCTGAAAAAGAACCTTTTGCCACTAATTGCTTTTTATTTCTTAGCCAATTTCATCCCAACGTTGATAGTATCCCAGTGACTAAATGTGGAGGGATGGAAAGAAGAAAATAAGATATCAACTAATTTTAGAGAGTACTAGAAAGCCATGAACATAGCTTTGTTGGCAGATCAGAGTTCAGAGATGTATTATGTACTTTCAAGATATGACTCATCGACTTTGTTTCTTTGTTTTGCTAAAATTGTTATGTGCTAACATGATAACTTGGTCTGCAGATTCTAATGCCAGTGCAATGGCTCAAAATTAAATGCTATCTTCAAAGACAACATAGAACAATACAGCACAGTACAGGCCCTTCAGCCCACAATGTTGTGCCGACCATTTATCCTAATCTAAGATCAACCAAACCTACACTCCTTCAATTTACTGCTGTCCATGTGCCTGCCAAAGAGTCGCTTAAATGTCCCTGATGACTAACTCCACCACCTCCACTGGCAGTGCATTTCACACACCCACCACTCTCTGTGTAAAGAACAGACCTCTGACATCTCCCCTGTATCTTCCTCCAATCACCTTAAAATTATGTCCCCTCGTAACAGCCATTTCCACCCTGGGGAAAAGTCTCTGGCTATCCACTCTATCCATGCCTCTCATCACCTTGTACACCTCTATCAATTCACCTCGCTCCAGTGAGAAAAGCCCTAGCTCCCTCAACCTTTCTTCATAAGACATGCCCTCCAGTCCAGGCAAAATCCTCCCCAAAGCATCCACATCGTTCCTAGAATGAGGCGACCAGAACTGGACACAATATTCCAAGTGTGGTCTAACCAGGGTTTTATAAAGCTGCAGCAAAAACTCACGGCTCTTAAACTCAATCCCCGTGTTAATTAAATTAAATTAAATTAAATTAAATTAAAACTGCATGTTCTGACAAATCCTTGTAAGTGAGCTGGTTTAGGAATTGGAAACTGATCCACCCTTTTTGTCTGCAAGCATAATGAAACAAGAATATCCCTCACCTCGGTAACTTCCCCTTTTTGTCACCTCCCTCCCCCATCTTCTGCTCCCCTACCTTTAAGGTACACTTAAATTCTTTCTGGCGCAAGGGGACATTTCAATGCTGTTGGTAATATTCTCAGTCTCGATCTTCTACGTAACAAACACCAATTAAATTTCCATTAAAAAAATATATATTTTATTCCTAACATCCTCAAAAAACATCCACATATCACCAACAAAACATAGTGTGCATAGTTTTTTCAGTTTTCAATTTATTTTGTAAGGTATCCATTGATTCCAAATTAACAACTATTTCCTGGAGTTGGTTCTACCATACAGTTGAGATTGGAAAAATATTTTTCTTATCTCTAACCTTTGTGTTCTTCTGCCCCCAGTTTAATATCACTTGCATAATGTTCCCAATTTTAAATATCAGTATTTTTTCCAAGGAAAATAAGGTTCAATTGCTCAAGCTTTCCTCTTGACTTATTTCTCTCAAAGCCCAGCATTGTTCTGGTCACTCATCTGAACAATTTTTTAATGCCTCTGTATTCTTTGCAATGAGGGTGAATAAACTTACTCCATAATGTTGAAATTTTCATTGATCTACAATCGCAGCATTGTTTGTTCTGAATTTGTTCATATTCATTTAAATTAATTGGTTAATCAACTGCTGATTGTCTTTGAATGTTCAGGACTCTGGTAGGTGTAGAAAATCATCACACATTGTCATCTTTAACCCCAAAACCAAATTCAAAGAAGCTTTACAGGAGGCTATTAAGGTGGGATGGTCTCCCTCTGTCACTGGCGGGTCGGGTACAGGCAGTTAAAATGAACGTGTTGTCGCGATTTCTGTTTATTTTCCAATGCCTGCCGATTTTCCTGCCAAAGGCATTTTTTTAGAGACATTGAAGGAATGATTATCTCATATGGGGAGGGAAGGTGGCCAGAATTAGAAAGGTGTTGCTACAGAGGGAAGGCATAGAACATAGAACTCTACAGCACAGTACAGGCCCTTTGGCCCACGATGTTGTGCCGAATTAGTCTGAAACTATGATCAAATCAACCTACTCCCGATCATTCTAGTGCGCTCCATATGCCTATCCAATAACCGCTTGAAAGTTCCACTACCATAGCTGGGAGTGCGTTCCACGCCCCAACCACTCTCTGAATAAAGAACCTACCTCTGACATCCTTCCTATATCTTCCACCATGAACCTTATAGTTATGCCCCCTTGTAACCGCTACATTCATCCGAGGAAAAAGTCGCTGAACGTCCACTCTATCTATTCCTCTCATCATCTTCTACACCTCAATTAAGTCACCTCTCATCCTCCTTTGCCCCAATGAGAAAAGCCCCAACTCCCTCTACCTTTCCTCATAAGACCCACCCACCATTCCAGGCAGCATCTGGTAAATCTCCGTTGCACCCTTTCCAATGCTTCCACATCCTTCCTATAATGAGATGACCAGAACTGCACACAATACTCCAAATGTGGTCTAACCAAGGTCTTATACAGTTGCAGCATAAACTCATGGCTCTTAAACTCAATCCCCTGTTAATAAATACTAACACACTATAGGCTTTCTTCACGGCTCTATCCACTTGGGTGGCAACTTTCAGAGATCTATGGACATGAACTCCGAGATCTCTCTGCTCCTCCACATTCTTCAGAACCCTGCCGTTAACCCTGTAATCCGCATTCAAATTTGTCCAACCAAAATGAATCACCTCACACTTGTAAGGGTTAAACTCCATCTGCCACTTTTCAGCCCAGCTCTGCATCCCATCAATGTCTCTGCAGCCTACAACAGCCCTCCACATTATCCACTATTCCACCAATCTTGGTGTCATCAGCAAATTTACTAACCCAACCTTCAACTCAATCATCCAAGTCATTGATAAAAATCACAAATAGCAGAGGACCCAGCACTGAACTCTGTTGTACACCGCTGGTGACTGGGCTCCAGGATGAAAATTTACCATCTACCACCACCCTGTGTCTTTTATGTGATAGCCAGTTACTGATCCAATCGGCCAAATTTCCCTCTCTGCCATGTCTCCTTACTTTCTGCATGAGCCGACCATGGGGCACCTTCATCGAAGGCTTGACTGAAATCCATGTATTCGACATCGACTGCTCTACCTTCATCTATGTCCTTAGTTACCTCCTCAAAGAATACAATCAAACTTGTGAGGCAAGACTTACCCCTCACAAATCCATGCTGACTATCCTGGATTAAGCTGTATCTTTCCAAATGATCATAAATCCTATCCCTCAGGACCCTTTCCAATAATTTACCGATGACTGAAGTGAGACTAATCGGCCTATAGGCCCCAAGGTTATAACTATTCCCTTTCTTGAACAAGGGGACAACATTTGCCTCTCTCCAGTCTTCTGGCACTATTCCTGTCGACAATGAGGACATAAAGATCAAAGCCAAAGGCTCTGCAATCTCATCCCTTGCCTCCCAAAGAATCCTAAGATATATCCCATCAGGCCCAGGGGACTTATCTATCCTCGGGCTTCTCTAAATTTCTAACACATCTTCCTTCCGAATATCTACCTCCTACCAGCCTGTATCGCACTATCCTTCTCAACAACATGGCCCCTCTCCTTTGTGAACACTGAAGAAAAGTATTCATTTAGGGCCTCTCCTATATCTTCAGCGCCATGTACACGTTCCCACTACTGTCCTTAACCGCCCCTAACTTCACCTTGGTCATTCTTTTATTCCTCACATAAGTGTAAAAAGCCATGGGGTTTTCCTTGGGATCCTACCCGCCAAGGACTTCTCTTGCCCCCTCCTAGCTCTCCTAAGCCCTTTCTTGAGCTCCTTCCTAGCTATCTTGTATCCCTCAAGTTCCCGAACTGAACCTTGTTTTCTCATCCTTACATAAGCCCCCTTCTTCTTGACAAGACATTCAACCTCTTTTGTAAACCATGGTTCCATCACTCGCCCATTTCCTCCCTGCCTGACAGAGACATATATATCAAGGACACGCAGTATTTGCCCCTTGAACAAGCTCCACATTTCAATTGTGCCTATCCCTGACAGCTCCTGTTTCCATCCTATGCTCTCCAATTCTTGCCTAATCGCATCGTAGTTATCCTTCCCCCAGTTATAAACCTTGCCCTGTGTATCTTCCTATCCCTCTCCATTGCTGTAGTGAAAGTCGCCGAATTGTGGTCACTATCTCCAAAGTGCTCTCCCACAACAAAAAAACACTTGGCCTGGTTTGTTACCCAGTACCAAATCCAATGTGGCCCCATCTCTTGTCGGTCTATCCACATATTGTGTGAGGAAACCCTCCTGCACACACTGGATAAAAACAGCCCCATCCAAACTATTCGAATTATAGTGGTTCCAATCAATATTTGGAAAGTTAATGTCACCCATGACAACTACCCTGTGACTCGCACCTATCCAAAATCTGCATGGCAATCATTTCCTCCACATCTCTGTTACTGTTTGGGAGCCTATAGAAAACTCCTAACAAAGTGACCGCTCCTTGCCTATTTCTAACTTCAGCCCACAGTACCTCGGTAGACAGATCCTCTTCAAACTCCCTTTCTACAGCCATTATACTATCTTTGATTAACAATGCTACTCCTCCACCTCTTTTACCACCTTCCCGAATCTTACTGAAACATCTAAACTCCGGAACCTCCAACAACCATTGCTGCCACTGTTCTATCCATGTCTCCATAATGGCTACAACATCGTAGTTCCAGGTACCAATCCATGCTTCAAGCTCACCAACCTTATTCCTGATGCTCCTCACATTGAAATAGACACACTTCAAACCACCTTCAGGCCTGCAGGTCCACTCTTGTGACCTTGGTACCTTCCTCAGTACTGCACTACCCTCAACTTCGTGAACTCCAGCAAAGCTATCTCCTGGACTACAAATCAGTTTCCCATCCCCGTGCCAAATTAGTTTAAACCCCCCTGAAGAGCTGCAGCAAATTTTCCTCCCAGGATTTTGGTGCCCCTCTGGTTCATGTCTAAACCATCCTGTTTGTACAGGTCCCACCTTCCCCAGAATGTGCTCCAATTATTCAAGTAACTGAAACCTCCCTCCTACACCATCCCTGCAAGCAGGCAGGGGGTTTGGGTTTTAAAAAACCTGATGTATTATTCTTGGGCGACGAATGTGGAGAAGGTGCGGAGCTGGGTCACGGGTTGATTCCCAGTGGGTCAGAATGGAGGAGAGTTTGTGCAGGGGGGCGGGATTGAAAGCACTTGTAACAGCGCCGCTCCTGATGGCGCCTGGTAAATACTCCGGGGGTCTGGTAATAATAGCTTCATTAAGAATTAGGAGACAGTTTTGCCAACACTTCGGGTTCGGGGCAGGGACAAGGGAAATGCCGATTTGGGGGAACCACAGATTTGAACCAGGGAAGTTGGATGGAAATTTTCGGAAATGGGAGGTGAAGGGTATTAAGACACTAAAAGATTTACTTCTTGGGGGTCGGTTTGTAGGATTGAAGAAGCTGGGAGTGAAGTATGGGCTGGAGCATGGGGAAATGTTTAGATCCATGCAGGTTCGAGAGCGTCCGGTGGAGCTGGCCTCCACATTGCTGGAGGAGGTCCTGATGACGGGGGCTGGAGAAGGGGGTAATGTCGGCAGTTTACAGGGCTGTTTTGGAAGAGGAGAAGGCACCACTGGAAGGGATCAAAGCAAAGTGGAAGAGTTGGGATAGGGTATAGAAGAGTGGTTCTGGTGTGGGGTGCTCCGGAGAGTGAACGCCTCCACCTTGTGCGTGAGGTTGGGGCTGATACAGCTGAAGGTGGTATATAGAACACACCTCACAAAGGTAAGAATGAGCTGGCTCTTTGAGGGGGTAGAAGATGTGTGTGAACGTTGCGGCGGGCGAGGGGGGGGTTCGGTTCCCCGCAAACTACGGTCATATGTTTTGGTTCTGTCCAAAGCTGGAGGATTACTGGAAGGTGGTGTTCAGGGTAATCTCTAAAGTGGTGCACGTGAAACTGGATGTGGGCTCTCGGGAGGCCATATTCGGGGTGTCGGACCAGCCGGGGTTGGAAACGGGTGCAGAGGCAGATGTTGTAGCATTCAACTCGTTGATCGCCCAAAGGCGGATCCTGTTGGGATGAAGAGCAACCTCTCCACCCTGTTGGAATTCTTGACTCTCGAGAAGGTTAAGTTTGAACTGAGGGGAAGGATGGAGGGGTTTACGTTCATGGGCGTTATTGATTATGCACTTTGAAGAATTGGATAACATCGAACATCAGTGGGAGGGGGGAGGGGGACTACATCTGTTAATGGTGACTATGGATGATTCTTGATTCCTTTTTGTTATTTGTTTATGTTAACATGCGGGTAGTTATTTGGGGGTTGGTGGGAGGATGGGATTGTTGTTGTTGATGTGGGGATTGACATTGTATTTGTTACTGCTTATTGTTTATTGTTGGTGGGTGCAAATTTGGGAGAAAATGTGAAAAAGAAGTAGAATAAAAATATTTTTAAAAAAAGAGTAGGAGGTTATTTGGCCCATCGAGTCTACACTGGATCTCTGAAAGAGCATTCTATCTAGTTCCACTGCCCTGCCTTATCCCCATATCCTTGTACATTCTTTTGTTTCAGATAACAACCCAATTTCCTTTTGAATACCTTGACCGAACCTACCTCCACCACCCTCTCAGTAAGTTTGTTCCAGACTCGAGCCACCCTTTGGGTGAAAACATTTTTCCTCTCATCCCTATTACTCCTTTTGCCAATTATTTTGAATCTGTGTCCTCTAGTTCCTGATGCCCTCTTGAGTTGGAACAGTTTCTCACTATTTGTCCTGCCCGTACCCCTCAGGATCTTGAATACCTCTTATCAAATCTCCTCTCAGCTGCCTTTTCTCCAAGGACAACAATCCCAACCTCTCCAATCTATCCTCAAAGCTACGGCAATATGGATAAAGAGCAACCAGTTACTGTAATATACTTGGATTTCCAAAAAGCATGAGGTACTGCACAAAAGGCTACTTAATGAGGTACGCCTATGGTGCTGTGGATAGTATATTAGCTGGGATGGAGGATTGGCTGACTAATAGAAGCCAGAGAGTTGGGATATGAGGGGCATTTTCAGG
This sequence comes from Scyliorhinus canicula, assembly GCF_902713615.1. NCBI lineage: Eukaryota > Metazoa > Chordata > Chondrichthyes > Carcharhiniformes > Scyliorhinidae > Scyliorhinus > Scyliorhinus canicula. The sequence goes on from NC_052150.1 coordinate 53,818,311, forward strand.
ATGGCAACCTGTAACCAGTGGAGTGCCACAGGGATCAGTGCCGGGGCCACAATTATTTACAATATATATTAATGACTTGGACGAGGGACATCAATGTACTTTGCCATGTTTGCAGATGACACAAAATATGTGGGAAGACGAGGGGCGGCATTCTCCCCTACCCGGCGGGGCGGGGGGTCCCAGCGGAGGGGAGTGGCGCCAACCACTCCGGCGTCGGGCCTCCCCAAAGGTGCGGAATTCTCTGCACCTTTGGGGGCTAGGCCCGCGCCGGAGCGGTTGGCACCACGTCGACTGGCGCGAAAACTGGCACCAGCAGCCTTTCAGGCCTGGGGCTGGCTGAAAGGCCTTCGCCGATTCGCGCATGCGCCGGTGGTGACGTCAGTGGCATGCGCGCTGGGGGATTCTCTTCTGCCTCCGCCATGGCGGCGGCGGAAGAGAAAGAGTGCCCCCACGCCACTGGCCTGCCCACTGATCGGTGGGCCCCGATCGCGGGCCTGGCCACCGTGGGGGCACCCCCCGGGATCCGATCGCCACCCCCCCCCCCCTCCCCCCCCCCAGGGCCCCGCTTGCTCCGCCGATCCCTGCCGCCACCAGAGGTGGTTCAAACCTCGGCGGCGGGTGAGGCCTCCCAGCGGCGGGACTTCGGTCCATCGCGGACCGGAGAATCGCCGCAGGGGGCTCGCTGTTCGACGTGGCGTGATTCCCGCTCCCGCCAATTCCTAGCGGAGAATTTCTGCCACGGCGGGGGCAGGATTTTCGGCAGCCCCGGGCGATTCTCCGACCCTGCGTGGGGTCGGAGAATTTCGCCCAAGAGGTAAGGATGACACAAAGTGAATATAGAGGGATATAGTGGGTAAAAACTTGGCAGATGGGAATATAATATAGAAACATGTGAAGTTATGCACTTCACATATAGGAGCTGAATATTATTTAAGTGGAGAAAGATTGCTGCAGGACAGAGGGATTCGGGAGTCCATGTTCATAAATCATAAAAAGCTAACATGCAAGTTCAGTAGGTCATAGAGAAGGCAATATTGGCCTTCATTTCAAAGAGAATGGAATATACAAATAGGGAAGTTTTGCTAAAACTATACAAGGTACTAGTTTGACCACACCTGGAATACTCTGAACAGTTTTGGTCCCCTTATCTAACAAAGGGGACCACTCAGCTGATGAAGGAGCTGCGCTCCCAAAAGCTAGTGATTCCAAACAAACCTGTGCCCACCCCAATCCAACGTCGGTATCTCTACATCATCTCCACATCTAAGGAACGATATACTGGCATTGGAGGTTGTGGTGATATGCTTCACTGTAAATACACAAGGTGTTAATGTAAATACACGTAGACTAGCTAGACACTAGAGGGAACACCAGAGATATGACACACAGACATTCAACCAATAGGCCAGTAAGATAGGACATGACCAATGGGCATTCAAGACACACACAGGTGACACCACCACAGGAGGGCATTACACCAACCCATATAAAAGGACACAGCACACATGATCTTCCTCTTTCCACATGATCTTCTTAGTGAGTAGACAAGGTTAATTTGGAACACATCACACCCACCACGTGGATTGTAGCAGACTAGTTCGTCAGTCTGAGTAGCTATAGCAGGATTAACAGGAGAGTCGAATCCAAGTAGGAGAATCGTTAACAGTTTAATAAATGTGTTAATGCTATCTCCAAGTCTGAACCTTCCTTTGTCAGAGTGCACATCAAGGAAGCAGTTTATGCTACATCAAGAGCATAACAAAACAGGCAGTCCAGGGAAGGTTCACTTGGTTGATCCTGAGTATGTAGGAATTTTCTTGTGATGAGAGGTTGAGTAGGTTGGGCTTGTACTCATTGGGATTTTGAAGAATGAGCTGCAACATTATTGAGACATGTAGGGGTTTCAGGGTCTTGACTGGGTAGATGCTTCCCCTTGTGGAAGAGTCTAGGACCAGAGGACATAATCTCAGAGTACGGGGTCACCCATTTCAGACAGAGGTGAGGAGGAATTTCTTCTGAGGGCAGTAAATCTGTGGAAGTCTTTACCACAGAGGGCTATCAAGGCTGGTTTGTTAAGTATGTTCAAGATTGGGACAGATTTTTAATCAGTAAGGGAATCAAGAGTTAAGGGGATAAGGTGGGAAAGTGGTGATGAGGATTATCAAATCAGTCAAATCTCATTGAATGGCGGAGCAGACTCGATGAGATGAATGGTCTACTTCTCCTTCTCCTATGTCTTAAGGTTCTTTATCCCTAGAGTCATGTGAATCACTTCTGTACTCTCCAATGCCTTCACATCCTTCCTCAGGTATGATGCCTAGTACTGGATGCGATACTGCAGATAAGGCCTAACTAGTGTCTTATACAAGTTCAACATGACCTCCTTACCCTTGTCCTCAATATCCCTATTTAATAACGCCCAAGATATGGGCTTTATTAACTATATGCTTTATTAACTGCTCTCTCAACATGCCCTGCCATTTCAGTAACATGTGGCCGGTACGGTAGCACAGTGGTTAGCAGTATTGCTTCACAGCTCCAGGGTCCCAGGTTCGATTCCTCTCTCGGGTCGCTGACTGTGGAGTCTGCACGTTGTCCCTGTGAGTTTCCTCCGGGTGCTCTGGTTTCCTCCCACAAGTCCGGAAAGATGTGCTGTTCGGTGAATTGGACATTCTGATTTCTCCTTCTGCGTACCCGAACAGTCACCGGAGTGTGGCGACTAGGGGCTTTTCACAGTAACTTCATTGTAGTGTTAATGTAAGCCTACTTGTGACACTAATAAAGATTATTATTATTCTTATTCTTATTATTATTATTATTAATAAAGTGTATCAGGAAGAGCAAGGGTCCTAACACTGACCCCTGGGGAATTCCACTACAAACCTTCCGCCCATCTGAAAAACAACCATTTATCACTACTCTCGTTTTCCTGTCAATCAGCAAATTTCTTATCCAAGTGGGCAGCAGGGTAGCATGGTGGTTAGCTTAAATGCTTCACAGCTCCAGGGTCCCAGGTTCGTTTCCCGGCTGGGTCACTGTCTGTGTGGAGTCTGCACGTCCTCCCCCTGTGTGCGTGGGTTTCCTCCGGGTGCTCCGGTTTCCTCCCACAGTCCAAAGATGTGCGGGTTAGGTGGATTGGCCATGCTAAATTGCCCGTAGTGTCCTAATAAAAAGTAAGGTTGGGGGGGGGGGGGGGGGTTGTTGGGTTACGGGTATAGGGTGGATACGTGGGTTTGAGTAGGGTGATCATGGCTCGGCACAACATTGAGGGCCGAAGGGCCTGTTCTGTGCTGTACTGTTCTATGTTCTAAGTTCTACTTTTCCTTTAATTCCATGAGCTAGAATTTTTCTCAAGTCTGTTATGTGGCACTGTATCAAATGCCTTTTAAAAATCTATATACACCACATCAATTGCATTGGCCATATAAATCTTCTTTGTTACCTCAAAACCCCAACCGAGTGAGTTAACTATGATTTTTCCATAATAAATCCATGCTTGCTAGCTTCAATTATCTGGCACTTGGCTAGGTGATTATGATTTTTTTTTTTTTTCTTATCTCTCCCCAAAGTATAGTTTCCAGAAGTTTGCCAACCACTGAAGTCAAACTGACTGGTCTGTAGTTGCTGGCTTTATTTTTGCACCCCTTTTTGAACTGTAACATTCTCAATTCTTCAGTCAGCTGGCAGCATACCTGTGTTCAAGGAAGACTGAAAGATTATCACTAGTGCCTCTTCATTCCTTCAGTACCTTTTGGATGCAAGTCATCCAGCTCTGGTACCGTATCAATTTTAAGTAAAAATAGCCTTTCCAAGTCTCAGTTGTAAATACTTTGAGTGCACCGGTTACTTTCTCTCTCAGCTCAGCCTGCGCAGCTGTTCTTCCTTTGTAACAAAAGTACTTTTGACAGCTTTCTCTCCGTACAGATGCTGCCAGACCTGCTGAGATTTTCCAGCATTTTCTCTTTCGTTTCAGATTCCAGCATCTGCAGTAATTTGCTTTTATTTATTTGATGCAAAGTTCTCATTAATACCTTCACTATTTCTCCTGCCTCTATGCCCTACTCTTTTACCGCCCTTTTATTATTTATGTGCTTATAGAAGACCTTGGGATTAGTTACCAGTCTCCTTTCATGCTCTCCCCTTGCTTTTCTTATTAGCTTTTTCACTTCGCCTCTGGCCCTTCTGCATTCAGGCTAATTTTCCTTGAATTTTCTACTTGACAGTTGTACACGCACTTCCTCCTTTTCATCTTCACCTCTACCTCTCTCGTCATCCAGGGTGCTCTGGATTTATTTCTTCTACCTTTCCCTTTTTTTGGAAAAATATTTAATAATGTATTATAAATGTAACAAAATAAGCAACCACACACGAAACCAAGAACAAAACCCAGCCAACATGGCTTACATAAACAACATCCCAATCCCAATCCCCCCCCCCCCCCCCCCCCCCCCCCAATAAAGTCAATAAATGGCTGCCGCATCCGGCTAACCCTAGCATCGATCCCCTCGGGACGAACTTGAAACCCAACCATGCCACTAACCCACACCCCCGACTTGTTGGGCTCCGAGTTCCTCCATGCTAACAAGATGCGTCTCCAGTCTACCAGGGAGGCAAAGGCCGAGACATTGGCCTCTCTCGGCCCCTGGACCCCCGGGTCTTCTGACACACCAAAAATTGCCACCTCTCGACTTGGAACCACCCTTACCTTCAGTACCTCTGATATGACGCCAGCAAACCCCTGCCAGAATCCCTCAGCTTCAGATATGTCCAAAACACATGGACATGATTTGCAGGCCCACGCGCGCGCAGTCGACACTATCGTCCACCCCTTCAAAGAACCTGCTCATCCGGGCCACAGTGGACCACCTTAAATCGTACCATGCTAAGCAGGCACACAAGGACCCATTGACTTGCCTCAGGGCGTCGTCCCATTACCCAGCCTCCAACTCCCCACACAACTCTTTCTCCCATTTCCGCTTCACCTCCCCTATCGGGGCTCCCTTCCATTCCATCAGCTCCTTATAAATCTCCGATACCTTCCCCTCCCCCACTCCTGTTTTCGACACTACCTTACCCTGGGGCGGTAGGTGTGGGAAAGTCAATACCTGCCTCCGCACAAAGTCCCTCACCTGCAAGTAGCGAAACCCATTTCCACCAGGCAGCTCAAACTCCTCCTCCAACTCTTCCAAACATGGAAAGGCCCCATCTATAAACAGATCCCCAAATCCTTTGCCACCCCAAAACATATCGTTGCCCACACTGACGCCCCCTCCAGCCCCATGTGCTGTTGCCACTGTCGTCACATCCTCAGGGCTGCCACCATTAACAGGCTTGTGGAGTACCTGGCCGGCGTGAACGGCAGAGGTACCCTTAACAGTGCCCCCAAACACGTGGCCGACCCTTCCCCCACTACCCATTTCCTGACCATCACTATGTTCGGCGCCCAGTAGTAATTTATAAAGTTCGGAAGAGCTAGCCCCCTCCCCCTCGACCCCGCTCCAACAGCACCATCTTCACTGCATTCACTCTCCTGAAAAACGCCTTGGGAATGAAGATTCAGCTTATGTAGCTGCTTCCACCCCCGCGCCTCCTGAATGCCCAAATACCGAAAGTTCCCCCCTCCCCCCAGACACACACACACACACTTCCACCACCCAATCTCTTCTCCTGCCCCCTCACCTGGATTGGCAAAACTTCACTTTTACCCATATTCAATTTGTACCCCGAAAACCGGCCGAATTCCTCTAGGATCCCCATAATCTCACTAATCCCCACCCCGGGTCCGAAATGCACAGTAGCAGATCGTCCGCATAAAGCGAGACCCTGCCAGTCCCTCGACACTCAACGCCAACGGCTCTATAGTCAAGGCAAAAAACAGTGCAGCCTAAAATAATTCGAGATCACCCGGTTCGCCCGCACACTAGCCAGTGGTGCCTGATACAGCAGCCGGACCCAATCCACAAAATCCTACCCAAACCACCCCAGGACTTCCCACAAATGGTCCCACTCCACCCAATCGGAGACTTCCCCCACATCCATGGCGACCTCCACCTCTCGTCCCTCGGGCGGGGGGCATCATTATCACATTCAGTAGCCTCCTGATATTAGCTGCCAGGTGCCTCCCCTTCATGGTCCTTCCCTATCCCCCCTGGCACACAGTCCAATCTTCGAGGCCAAGATCTTGGCCAATATCTTGGAATTGACATTTAACAGTGAGACCGGCCTATACGACCCACACTGCTCAGGATCCTTATCCCGCTTCAAAATCAGAGAAATCAAGGCCTGTGACATCGTTGGGAGGGAGGGAGGGGGGGGGGAGAGCACACACCTGCCCCCTACCAACAAGGACCCCAGAACCCCTGAGAACTTTTCATAAAACTCCACTGGGTATCCGCCTGGGGTCTTGCCCATCTGCATAGCCTCCAGCCCATTCACCACTTCTACCAGCCCAATGGGGGCACCCGGTCCCTCCACTAGTTCCTCTTCCACCCTCTGAAACTCCAACCCCTCCAGAAACCGCCTCATCCCCTCCACCCTGGCTGGGGGTTCCGACTCATACAGCCTACTGTAGAAATCCCTAAATACCCCGTTCACCCCCATCGGGTCCAAAGCCACGTTCCTCCCCTGTCCTTCACTTTCTTGATCTCCCTTGCTGCTTCCTGTTTCCTCAACTGGTGCGCCAGCATTCTGCTCGCCTTCTCACCATATTCATAAATAATAATAATCGCTTATTGTCACAAGTAGGCTTCAATGAAGGTACTGTGAAACGCCCCTAGTCGCCACATCCCGGCGCCTGTTCGGGGAGGCCGGTACGGAAATTGAACCCGCGCTGCTGGCTTAGTCCTGCATTAAAAGCCAGCTGTTTAGCCCACTGTGCTGAACCAGCCCCTCTCGCCCTCCTCGCTGCCCATCCGCTTTCCCGATAGATAACAACCCAAACTCTATCTGCAGCTTCTGCTCCTTCAACAGCACACTTCCAGGGCTTCCAAGTACCTCCAGTCTACCTACAAGATCTCCATTAGCCTTTCCAACTTCACCCGCTCCGTCTTCCGCCTGATCATAGAACATAGAACAGTACAGCACAGAACAGGCCCTTCGGCCCTCAATGTTGTGCCGAGCCATGATCACCCTACTCAAACCCACGTATCCACCCTATACCCGTAACCCAACAACCCCCCCCTTAACCTTACTTTTTAGGACACTACGGGCAATTTAGTACGGCCAATCCACATAACCCGCACATCTTTGGACTGTGGGAGGAAACCGGAGCACCCGGAGGAAACCCACGCACACAGGGGGAGGACGTGCAGACTCCACACAGACAGTGACCCAGCCGGGAATCGAACCTGGGACCCTGGAGCTGTGAAGCATTTATGCTAACCACCATGCTACCCTGTGTGCCCATATATAAAAGAACTCCCCTCTCACCACTGCCTGGCGACCTTCCCTGTGTTGTTTAGCTCCACATACCCCCGAATGGCCTCCGTCACACGCTCACGAACCTCCTCATCCAAAAAAAGCCCCACATCTAGCCTTCATTGCGGGCGTTGCCTCCCCTTACTCACCTGCAAGTCCACAGAATGCGAAGCGTGATCTGACACCACCGACCCCGCGTCCAGATCGGGGATCTTCCCCAACACTCGTCTCATAAACTCCACACCATCCCAGTTCGAAGCATAAATATTCACCAACACCGCCGACATCCCCTCCAATTTCCCACTCACCATTACATGTCCTCCCCCCCAGAGTCCGCCACTGTATTCCCTACTTCAAACGCCACTCATTTATTAATCAAAATCACCACCCCCCTCATTTTAGAATCTAATCTCAAATGAAATACCTGCCCTACCCACCCTTTCCTCAACCTAGTCTGATCCACCACCAGATGTGTGTCCTGCAACAGAGCCATGTCTGCCGTTAGACTTCTTAAATGTGTGAGCACATGTGCCCTCTTGACCCGCCCACTCAACCCTTGCACATTCCATGTGATCAGCCTGGTAGAGGGCACCCCCCTCCCCCACTGGCTGATCACCGATCAATCATAACCCCTCCTGGGCCAGCCTCCAGCCCACGTCCCACACCTCCTCAGGCCCGCCTTCGGGCACCCACTGTCATCAACCCTCCCCATATCACCTTTCAGAAACCCCTCCCCTGTCAGCAGTTTTCCCTCCCCCCCCCCCCCACACACCCCACCACAAAGTAACAACCCCAACCCCTATCAATACACTAACTTCCCACTCAGCCCCCATGCGTTTCCGTGAACTAGCCTGCCCAGCTAGCCTGGTAGACCCTGACATGGTGCCTAGCATCCTACCCCCACTGATTCCCCTCCCCCTACACTCAAACATACTCCCAGTGCAAACTTAACAACACCCACCAAACACAAAGAAAAAAGCAACCCACCATCCACCACCAAGAACAAACGCTGGACAATGGCCCCAAACAGTGCAAAAGTAGCCAAACAAACCCCAAAGGGACAGAAAGGGAAAAGCTCCTCCAAAGTTCTGTGTCCTCCTTCTCCTGCCAGTTCATTGTCTTCAACAAAATCCATCGCTTCCTCAGGTCTCCCGAAATACAGCTCCCGACCCTTATAGGTCTGCCACAGACATGCCGGGTACAGCATGCCAAACTTCATCCTCTTCTTAAAGAGGGCCGCCTTCACCTTGTTGAAGCCCGCTCTCCTCTTGGCCAGCTCTGCACCCAGATCCTGGTATACACGCAGCTTGCTGCCGTCCTAGGTACAGCGCCGCGTCTGCCTGGCCCATCTGAGGATCCGTTCCTTGTCCAAGAACTGATACAGGCGCACCACCATCTCCCTCGGCGGCTCGTTCCCCTGCGGCTTCTTCATCAATGCCCTTTGTGCCCGGTCCACTTCCAAGAGCCTTACAAATGCCCCCTCTCCCAGCAGCTTCTCGAACATTCGAGCAACATACACGCCGGAGTCTGCTCCCTTGCTGCCCTCCGGCAGTCCCACGATCCTCACAGTTTGCCTGCGAGATCGGTTCTCCAGGTCCTCCACTTTCTGCTGCAGCTGCATCTGTTGATCCCGCACCAACCCCACCTCCGTTGTCATCGAGGCAAGCTGCTCTTCTTGCTGCCCACCGTCTTCTCCACCTTCCGGATCACCTGGCTCTGGGCCTCCAGCCTCGTCTCCATGCGGTCGATCTCTGCCTTTATCGGGTCCACCTCTCTAGCCAGATCCTCCAAATTCTCCTTCCTCTGCTGGGTGAACTTCTCGTTAAGGAAGCCCACCAGCTGGCCGTTGACCACTGAGATGGTAGGGCCAATCCCTAACCCTCCGCCCTCTTCTCCTGTGTCGCAGGCACCACTCCAACTTTCACCAACCCCTTCTTTTTCGGCCAATTGTTTCATAGAATTTACAGTGCCGAAGGAGGCCATTCGGCCCATCGAGTCTGCACCGGCTCTTGGAAAGAGCACCCTATCCAAGGTCAACACCTCTACCCTATCCCCATAACCCAGTAACCCCATCCAATTTTGGACACTAAGGGCAATTTATCATGGCCAATCCACCTAACCTGCACATCTTTGGACTGTGGGAGGAAAGTTCCCTACTTTTCCCTTTCAAGGGAATGTCCTTGACATTGCCAACGGGTAGTTAAAGAAAACTTGGGACTAATCAGAGATGAAGATGGGAACTTGTGTGTAGATGGAGAGGCTGTGGGAAGGGTTTTAAATGAATATTTTGCCTCTGTGTTTACAAAGGAAATGGATGATGCAGATATAGTAGTCTCGGAGGAACACTGAGATATTGGATGGGATAATCATAAAGCAAGAGGAAGTATTCGAGGGGTTGGAATTCTTGAAAGTTGATAGGTCACCAGGGCCAGATGGATTGTTTCTGAGGCTACTGAAGGAGGTCAGGGAGTAGATAGCAGATACTATAAGGATGAGTTTCCAAACGTCGCTAGATCCAGGGGAGGTACCGGAGGACTAGAGAAATGCAAATGTTCCATTGTTTAGAACATAGAACATACAGTGCAGAAGGAGGCCATATGGCCCATCGAGTCTTTACCCCTCACTTCCACCCTATCCCCGTAACCCAATAACCCCTCCTAACCTTTTTGGACACTAAGGGCAATTTAGCATAGCCAATCCACCTAACCTGCACGACTTTGGACTGTGGGAGGAAACCAGAGCACCCAGAGGAAACCCACACAGACACTGGGAGAACGCGCTGACTCCGCAGACAGTGACTCAGCAGGGAATAGAACCTGGGGCCGTGACGCTGTGAAGCCACAGTGCTAACCACTATGCTACCATGCTCCCTTTAAAAAGGGATAGAAGCAAATGCCAAACAATTATAGGCCAAGTTAGTCTTGTGTCAGTGGTGGGCAAATTAGTAGAATCAATCCTGAAAGATAGGATTAACTGTCAAATAGAAAGGTGTAGACTAGTCAGCATGGATTTGGTGAAGGAAGGTCTTGCTCACAAATTTGATTGAATTCTTTGAGGAAGTAACAAGTTGAGGAAGTAACAAGAAGGGTTGATGAAGTTAGTGCAGTGGATGTTGTGTACATGGTTTTTAACAAGGTTTTAGAGAAGGTTCCACTGACCGATTGGTCAGAAAAGTAAAAGCTATGGGATACAGGGCAACGTGGCAAACTGGATTAAATAGTTGGCTTAGTAACAGACAACAAAGGGTAATGGTCAATGGCTGCCCTTGCAAATGAGAAGTTGTTTCAAGTGGTGTTCCATAGGGCTCTGTGTTGGGACCCTCACAGTTTGTGTTATATATTAACGATTTGGACATAAACGTGGGGGCACGGTTGGGAAGTTGCAGACGCGCAAAGATTGGCCGAGGGGTGGACAGTGTAGAGAATAGGTACAATCTCAAGAATGATATAGATGGATTGGTGGAGTGGGCAATAAAGTGGAATTTAACTCAGAAGTGTGAGGCTATGCGGTTAGGGAGATCAAACAGTATAGAGAGTACACAATAAATGGGAATAAAGTAAGAGGGGTAGACGAAGTGAGAGATCTTGGTGTACAAGTACACAGGTCCCTAAAGGCAGCAGTTCAAATAGACCAGGTTGTAAAGAAAGCATATGCGATGCTATCCTTCATTGGCAGAGGTATAGAATATTAAAGTAAGGATATAATGTTGAAATTGTGTAAAACACTGGTGAGGCCACAACTGGAGTATTGTGTGCAATTCTAGTCACCAGATTACAGGAAGGACATTATTGCTCTGGAGAGAGTGCAGAGGAGGTTTACAAGAATGTTGCCTGGGCTAGAAAAGTGCAGCTATGAGGAGAGATTGGATAGGTTGGGGTTATCTTCCTTGGAACAAAGAAGGCTGAGGGGTGACTTCATTGAGGTGTACAACATTATGAGGGGACGAGATAGTGTGGACAGGATAAAATTGTTTCTGTTGGTGGTGAATTCTAGAACCAGGGGACATAGGCTCAAGGTAAGTGGCAGAAGCTTTTACCAGAAGGTAGTGGGAGTCTGGAATTCGCTGCCCGAGTTGGTGATGGAGGCAGGGACCCTTTTTTAAAAAAGTACCTGGATCTACACCTTAAATGCTGTAAACTACAGGGCTATGGGCCGGGTGCAGGAAATTGGGATTAGAAAGGACACCTGGGTGTCCTCAGGCTGGCATGGACAAGGTGGGCTGAATGGCCTCCTTCTGTGCTGGAGCATTTCTATAGATCTTTTTTTTAAATTTAGAGTACCCAATTCATTTTTTCCAATTAAGGGGCAATTTAGCATGTTCAATCCACCTACCTTGTACATCTTTGTGTTGTGGGGGCCAACCCACGCAAACACGAGAAGAATGCGCAAAGTCCACACGGGCAGTGACCCAGAGCTGGCATCGAACCTGAGACCTCGGTGCCGTGAGACTGCAATGCTAACTTCTGCGCCACCGTGCTGCCCTACATTTCTATAGTTCTAAGGTGGCCCATTTTTCAACCACTGTCTTGTCTTCCAATATTTAATTCCAACTCGCCCCTTAATTGGAATGTATTCTCATCCCATCGAAGTTGCCTTTCCCTTAGTTAGTTATACCTACTCTGGATTGTTCTTTGCCCTTTACCATGGCAAACCTAAAGCTTATGATACAATGGCCATTGTCCCCTAATTGCTCTCCCACTGATATTTGATCAACTTGGGCCAACCTGTCCCCCAGAACCAGGTCTAACAGTGCGGGGAACTTTTTGTCGGCAAGATTTCCCACATCCCGTTGTTTACACATTCAGCATGGCCACATTGCTCTGACATACCTTAAACTTCATATAGAGTGTGGCATAATATAACAACTCACCTGTCACACATCAATGGTATCCTCTGTGTTTAGTCCAGAAGACCTGCACTTGCCAACAAATCAACTTCCGGAACTCCCGGGATGGTACTTTTAGTTTTTATTTGTATGTTCTGTGCTGTATTTTTCTATGTTCTACCCCCAGATTTCTCCATTGCTTTATGGACTCTCTCAACTCTCACTGCTTATCATAGAATTTACAGTGCAGAAGGAGGCCATTCGTCCCATCAAGTCTGCACCGGCTCTTGGAAAGAGCACCCTACCCAAGGTCAACACCTCCACCCTATTTCCATAACCCAGTAACCCCACCCAACACTAAGGGCAATTTTGGACACTAAGGGCAATTTATCATGGCCAATCCACCTAACCTGCATATCTTTGGACTGTGGGAGGAAACCGGAGCACCCGGAGGAAACCCACGCACACACGGGAAGGATGTGCAGACTCCGCACAGACAGTGACCCAAGCCAGAATCGAACCTGGGACCCTGGAGCTGTGAAGCAATTGTGCTATCCACAATATTACCATGCTGCCGTAAGGCCTTATGGGCCTTCATGAACTCTCTCTGAAATCCCTGCTGCTTTATGGGCTCTCTGTCTCTGAACCCTTGCTGCTTTTTGGACTTTCTGTCTGGCTTTCTGGGTGTGCTTGCTCTCTCTCTCTCGTGGACTTTTGGTGTCCGAACTGGCCTGCATTACGATAAATTTGGTGACTGTCAAATCAAGAGATATTTGGTTTCAGTTTGTTGTCTGCAAATCATTTCTTTCTGAAACCTGGCTGCAGAGTCGGGATAGAATCCCTACAGTGCAGCAGGAGGCCATTCGGCCCATCGGATCTGCACCAATGCTCAAAAAACACTCTACCTCAGCTCACTCCCCTACCCTATCCTTGTAACCGTGGCAATCCACTTATCCTACAACACCTTGGACTGCTTCCCCGGAGCTGCAGCACCACACTGACAGGAACCTTCATTTTTCATTTGATAACTTCACTGCATTATGTGGAACCACTTCGAGTCATCCTTGTAGTAGAAGCAGTTGTGCATGTCTTTGCTTTCAGTGATGTGGAATATGGTCTGGGTGGATTCTAGAGCACCCGTGTAAACAGCTGAACTGCAGTAATAGCCAGTTTATTTTTTGGATTGCAAATTTTTCCTAATGGCTAAGGAAAATCTGAATAGCCAAGAATATGAAAGTAGCTAGCACGAAAATATAGTGACCAAATGCTTTCTTGCCACTGGAGACATCAGTGCCATGACAGTATGCCTCTTGGGGTAACACTCCACAGTTGGATGCACTAATACTGCCACAGATGGTGCCAAAATTGGTTGTCAACAGCAGTAGCACTATATATAGTAAGTTAGGCTTCTAAATATTGGAGCCATGGTAGCACGGTGGCGCAGTGGTTAGCATTGCTGCCTATGGCGCTGAGGACCCGGGTTCGAATCCCGGCCCTAGGTCACTGTCCGTGTGGAGTTTGCACATTCTCCCCGTGTCTGCATAGATTTCGCCCCCACAACCCAAAAGATGTGCAGGATAGGTGTATTGGCCACATTAAATTGCCCCTTAATTAGAAAAAAGAAATTGGGTACTCTAAATTGAAAAAAAGAAATAAATATTGGAGCCACCTCATGGTTTTATGCAATTATATTTTGTGTTAAAAATCTTGTGCAGAAAAGTAACTATGTAAACTTGATTGATTGATTGAAGAAGCTTAAGAGTGATGTTGTTGCAGGTACATGGGCATTGGACTTTCTGCTCAAGGTGTCAACATGAACAGACTGCCAGGTAGGTGCTTCATTTAGGTTGTGATCGTTCAAGAAACAGCGTATTAACACTTGTGACTCTGGAAACCTAAAATATATAGAGCTCATCTGTAGGCATCTGAAAAGAGCAGATGCGGCAGAACTGGAAGGGTGCTTCTGATGTCTCCGAACATATTCCTTCAGCTGCTCTTTTCTGATCTTACTCTGACCGTCCCACCTTTTGATCTTGAGGACTGCACCAGCCAAACACAGTATAGACATCAGGAACATTAACCTTGATTGTAAAAATCCCAACAACAGACAAAAGAGAGGCAGGATTTTAAATATCAGATAAGGTTACCAAACCCCTTCATGATTTCTTTACAGTTTTAAGTGCAGGAATCAGGCAAAATGTCTCCGGGTATCTAATTAGCAAGGAAGTAGTGATGTGTTGACATCATTGACTCAGCAATTTAAATTCAGTAGTACACGAGTTGAAGAAGACCTATCCTGTGGGATTGCCGCCAGGTGAACCAAGGCGGGAACTGCTGGTTCTGCAAGGTAAGCGGCTCTTTTAGCACATTCTGTGGACCAGGCGAAACGGGAGTGCCCACTCTCCCTCAAGCTGCCCTCAAAGTAATCTCCAGTCCCTTTCTTCTCCGATTAACAAGAGAAGCTGTTTCAAACTGGTTTTGCCGTTGAAGCTAGTGTGCCTCAACATGACACTGGCAGTAGAATCTGTTTTTCCATGCTCTACGATTAATGGGTCAGGTTTATTATGTATTTTTCAGCAGAGAGAGGCTTCTTTATTTGAAATTATTAAAAATCTCAGGAATCCTACCCTTTTGGATATGAGTAAATTTCATCAGTTTCAACTGCACTTTCCTGTCTACCCACACTTCCTGGAGCATGTGGCTGTCGCTGTGCCATAATAAACGTAACGTGTTGAAGTCCAGTCTTACCCAAAAACTACACGTTATTTATTCTCCGTAGTTATGGAGGTAATTTTACTTTACCATTTCAATATGGTATTCCCTCTTTCAAATAGAGTATTGCGGTAATTTCGGAGCATAAAATGAAGTCCGCTTAAAAGCACTCTTTAAGAAGCATGTTAGTGAAACTATATAGTTCATATAAAATTATAATCTATGGATTGCACTATTTACAATGTCTTATTGTGTTGATTCTATTGCAACACAAAATGTATTTCGCAATCTATAAGACAATGTTAAAAGACATCCTGTTTCAACATGCTAATTATTTTTAAAGATGCTAATTGATCTGATGTGTTTCTCCCATCAAAAATACTACAGATCTGAAGTAAAGACAACATTTTTCACCTTTAATAGTGATACAGCAGCATGTTTTGCAGGACTGTTTTTTTCTTAAGAGCGTCTACCTATCCATCCCTATTTTCTCCTTTAAGACGGTCTTTAAAACCTATCTCTTTTAACTTTCACCCTTTCGCATTACAGGAGGGATGTGATGGTACTGGAAAGGGTGCAGAGGTAATTTACCAAGATGTTGCCTGGGCTGGAGAGTTTTAGCTTTGAAGAGAGATTGGATAGACTTTCCCTCTTGGTGGAGGAGTCAATGATCAGGGGGTTTAAGGTATGGGGCAGGAGGTTTAGAGGGTTTCACTCAGATGGTGGTGGGAGTCTGGAACTCACTGCCTGAAAGGGTGGTGGACACCAAGACCCCCAATACATTTAAGAAGCATTTAGATGTGCACTTGCGATGGCAATGCATACAAGGCTATGGGCCAAGTGCTGGAAAATAGAATTAGAACACTTATGTGTTTGTTCTTCACCAGCGTAGACGCAATGGGCCCCATGGGCCTTTTCTGTGCTGTAGACCTTTGACTATGACTTAATTCCTTTTGGCTCCAGTTCCAGTATTCTCTAATTACGCTTCTATGCAGTGTTTTGGAACATTTTTTTAGACTAAACGCACTAAACAAATGCAAGTTATTGTGAACATGGGGACTATAGTCAGGTGTATTTGCTTTGATCTAGACCCCTCTTCTTTTCCCCGACACCCTGCCCAGACAGCTCGTGTCTGTAGCTATTTCCTGTCAACGTTTTCTATATATGGATATGGCATATAAGAATTTATAATAGAAACTATGTAATTATCATACTGTAATTAAACCCTCCTTTCACATAAAAACTGCATTTGGGGAAAGGGAGCTTTTTTCTGCAAGAATTGATGAGAAAATAGTTTTTCAAATAAATTAACAATCTGTTGTTGTCTTATAACCAAGCTGTTCACCAATTGCACTAAAATCAGTAGTTTGAAATCTGTGAAACTGCCATATTCCAGAGTGTATGGTACATATTCATGTTCAGCATGATAATGTTTCTTTATTAATGTGGACCTTTCTGTTTTAGGCTGGGATAAGCATTCATATGGTTACCACGGGGATGATGGTCATTCATTCTGTTCCTCTGGGACTGGACAGCCCTATGGACCAACGTTTACAACTGGGGATGTAATTGGATGCTGCGTAAATCTAATCAATAATACCTGTTTCTACACAAAGAATGGTCACAGTTTAGGTATGAGTTTATGAGGATAAATCTGGTTTATGTGAAATGTTAAAAGTGTGCATGATCAATCAAGTCATTGAAATTTAAGTCCTTTTTAAAAAAAATATTTACACTTTAAATGTAATTCAGGAATTCCTTGGAGATGAGAGCTTCATTTGTACTTGGAAAGAGCATTTTCACCATGTTTAATGTTTAAAACTGAAATAATTTTATGGTGCATTAGCACAATCAAAGGACATATATTTACACCTTCTCTTTGCTTTACTCCCCACCCTACCCTTTCTCTATAGCTAGCTGTCAATCCCTAGGGAAATTTTTATCTGCTTGAATGCTGTCTTTGTTCAGTTTTTTGGTAATTAGAGTGAATTTGGTAGAAGCAGTGTAAAAATGTCTTTGATTCCTCATTTGCTCTCTACCCTCGTGCTTGATTTCACCCCTGTCCTTTTTAAAGAATCTTTCTGCAAATGAGGAATGCTGTAGCAATACAAGTTGTTGTCTCTCGGCAAGTTGGACAAAATACATAGGCTTAATAGTGCAGAGACAAAGATGAAGAGGCAAGATTTTTTTTAACAATGTGTTAGTCCCAGGTTTTGAGCTAATTAGCTTAATTTGATTTGGGAAAGGGGTGAATTTTGCAATGTCAGAACATGCTTTCACTCCTTTGTATTTTCTCACATCAGCCCTCCTGGCTAATGTGGTCTGAAATCTATGTTTACACATTTTTTGTTTTACAATTTCTTAGCTCCTAATCTTTGTTTCTGGAGGAATAGATGGTGGTATAATAAACCAAACATAATGTCTGGTGGTTAAAGATCTCACTGCATGATTAATATTTCCATACTAAATTAAGAAAAAAAAATACATTTTACTCTCAATCTACCTTGTTATTAAAATTATTTGTTTGGACACCATCTGTCATGGCTCTTCGCCGGGCTCTTATTGCTTGTACGGCTCTGAAACTATGATTTATTTTCGAGTTCAGACAAGAATCTTTGATCATGTTGGCTTTGTTTACTGCAAAAAGAGGGCTTGATGCTTTGATCATAGAGTCAAGGGAGGAAGACTTTCTTGTGCGCAAGACCTGGCCCAGGCAAAATTCTTGGACTGCTACTCCCATAAAGGGAGAAGTTTCTGGTTTGTTACAGGTCCAGATAAATTTAATGAAAGACTCTTGCATAATCTTGTGCAGGTAAGAAACTTTAACCAAAAGTTAAAGGTAGAGGGGTCAATTACTAGGGGGGGCATAGGTTTAAGGTGCGAGGAGCAAGGTTTAGAGGAGATGTACGAGGCAAGTTTTTTTTTTTTACACAGAGGGTAGTGGATGCCTGGAACTCGCTGCCGGAGGAGGTGGTGGAAGCAGGGACGATAGTGACATTTAAGGGGCATCTTGACAAATACATGAATAGGATGGGAATAGAGGGATACGGACACAGGAAGTGTAGAAGATTTTAGTTTAGACGGGCAGCATGGATGGAACAGGCTTGGAGGGCCGAAGTATCTGTTTCTGTGTTGTACTTTTCTTTGTTCTTTGTAAAGGAGAGCTGCCAGCATCTATTCTTCACTACTTGCTAAAATACTCTTAACCTGCTCGGCTGGCTCACCTAAATATTTCTTAAAATAAATTTTGAGTATCCAATTTTTTTTTTCCTATTAAGAGGCAATTTAGCATGACCTATCAGCCTACCCTGCACATCTTTGTGTTGTGGGGGTGGGACCCACACATGCACGTGGAGAATGTGCAAATTCCACACGGCAGTGACCCGGGACTGGGATTGAACCCGGGTCCTCGGTGCCGTGAGGCAGAAGTGCTAACCACTGCGCCACTGTGCTGCCCTTATTGCTCACTTATATCAAAAGAGTTTTATGAGGGTTAGGTACACGACAATTAGTGGATATTTTATCACTCATTGCAATGTCATCCCAAGGAGTAGAATGCCATTGTTTTTTTTTATTTTGAAATTTGATTCAGGTCGATTCCCTCTAATCTTGGACCAGCATGATAGCTTGGATCACTTTCTGTCTACTGAAGTTTGTGTGATGGGACAGCTTTTTTGTATTTTGTTTCCCCACCCCCCTCCTAAAAGCATAGTCCATGACTGTTTTACTTTCGAGGAACCAGATCTGACATTTATTCTTGAAGTTCAATTTATACTTGAGCCTCAATTCTGATTCTCTGAGCTGAAGGAGTTGAAATCCTTCTCTTCTCTTTTATTTTTTGAAATGACTTGCCAAAATACTCCTGACTTATCAAGTGTGAGGGCTTTTTCAACTTGTTCAGCTGAGCCAGACAGGTTTTATGAGAGAGAGATGCTCAAATTTGAAGGAATCAAATAAAAATAATTATATGCCACTTTTTTATCATTCTGAATTTTGGTTAATGCAGATTTTACATTGTGTGTGGCACATTGTGTGTGGCACATTGTGTGTGGCACATTGTGTGTGGCACATTGTGTGTGGCACATTGTGTGTGGCACATTGTGTGTGGCACATTGTGTGTGGCACATTGTGTGTGGCACATTGTGTGCGGCACATTGTGTGCGGCACATTGTTGCAGAGTTGAGGCAGCCTGTCCTTGTGCCCAGTAGTTTAAGGAGAGCGTTCAAAGGGATATATATATTTTTTTAAAATATTTTTATTCGGGTATTTGTAATTTTCATAATAATAGCAACATAAACATGGTACAATAAACAGTTCCAACCCCATCACATTCTTCACACCCCCACCAATAAAACAAGATTTCTGCTTCTGCTGATCTTTTCATTATCTCCGAGAAAGTCGACGAACAGCTGCCACCTCTGGGTGAACCCTACCATTGACCCTCTTTGGGCGAACTTTATTTTCTCGAGACTGAGAAAGCCAGACATGTCATTAACCCAGGTCTCTAATTTCGGGGGCTTCGAGTCCCTCCACATTAGTGGGCTACCAGGGAGGCAAAGGCCAAGACGTTAGCCTCTTTCGCCCCCTGAACTCCTCTTCCGACACTCCAAAGATCACCGACTCTGGACATAGCCTTAGCGAACCCCTGCCAAAACCCTCTAAGCTTTGGGCATGCCCAAAACATGTGGACATGATTCGCCGGACTTCCCGCGCGCCTTGCAAACCAGTCCCCTACCCTGAAAAACCTCCTCATCCGGGCCACCGTCATGTGTGCCCGGTAGACTACCTTGAGCTGTATCAGGCTACGCCTGGCACATGATGAGGATGTGTTAACCCTGCTTAAGGCATCTGCCCACAAACCCGCCTCTAGCTCTCCCCCTAACTTGTCTTCCCACTTGCCCTTTAGGTCCTTTCCAGGACCGTGTTCCCACCTCTATTCTTTAGTCTCCCTATTCCCTTTTTCTGAGCTGGTGCGCTAACATTCTACTTGCCTTTTCCCCATACTCATAGACCGCTCCCCTTGCCTTCCTCAGTTGTTCCACCGCCTTCCCTGCAGACAAAAGCCCCAACTCTGCCTGTAACCGCCGCTGCTCCATCATTAACCCCACATCTGGGGCTTCTGAATATCTCCTGTCCACCTGAAATATCTCCCCAACTTACCTATCCCTCTCGGCTTGTTCCATCTTTTCTTTATGGGCCTGTATCGAGATTAATTCCCCTCTGACCACTGCCTTCAAAGCTTCCCACACCGTTGCTGCAGAGACCTCCCCCGTAACATTTAATTCCAGGTACTTCTGGATGGGCTTGTTCACCCGCCCACAGACCACTTCATCTGTTAATAACCTCTCCATACTAACCCGTATATCCACCCAATGTGGGGCATGATCCGACACTGCGATTGACGAGTACTCTGTATCCGCCACTCCCGGTAATAGAGCCCTGCTCAGAACAAAAAAGTCGATTTGAGAGTATACCTTATGGACATGGGAGAAGAAAGAAAACTCCTTTGGTCTTGGCCGTCCAAACCTCCATGGGGCTACTCCCTCCATCTGGTCCATAAACCCCTTCAATTCCTTTGCCGCGGCTGACACCCTCCCTGTCCTGGATCTTGACCGGTCCAATTCTGGATCAATGACTGTGTTGAAATCTCCCCCCATGATCAAGTTATGTGACTCTAGGGCTAGGATCTTACCGAGCACCCACCTCATAAATTCCACATCATCCCAGTTTGGAGCATATACGTTCACGAGTACCACCCACATCCCTCCAGCTTCCCATTCACCATTATGTACCTGCCCACCCCCGTGTCTGACACGATTTGCCCTGCCTCGAACGCCACCCGTTTATTAATCAAAATCGCTATCCCCTGGTCTTTGAGTCCAGCCCTGGCCAACCCACCCCTTCCTAAATCTAGTCTGATCTGTAACCTTTAGGTGTGTCTCTTGTAACAATGCCGCTTCTGCCTTCAGTCCTCTCAAATGCGTGCACACACGGGCCCTTTTGACCAGCCATTTAAACCTTTAACGTTCCAAGTAATCAGCCTGGTCGGGTCCCCCCCCCCCCCCCCCCCCCCCCCCCCCCCCCAAAACCAGCCTCCAGCTAGTGTCAATCAAGCTAATCACCTGCTCGACCCCACTGTGCTTCTGTGCGTCAGCTGACCTAGCTTACCTGATAGCTCCTGCCCATGGCGCCAAACACACTATCTCCCCATTGTTCTCCCTCCTCTCTCCCGCTTGGACATACATATTCAAAACACCACATTTCCCAGTAAACAAACTGTAGAAAAAATCCCCTCTATCCAGCTCCCAATAAAACAAAGTTAACTTCAGAAACAGAAACAACCCCTTATTATACATAACACTACTTATTTAAAACAGCGTAAAAGTGATTTTCATCAAATCGCCACTGCAATGCTCCCTCAAGTTTGTGTCTTTAGTTCACATCTAGTCTTTTGTCCTTGATGAAACCAAGGCATCGTCTGGTGTTTCAAAGTAAAATTTCCGGTCCTCAAACGTGACCCAAAGACGGGCTGGATACAGCATCCGGAACTTCACCCCTTAGGGCCGATTAAATCCAGCCCCCTCTTAGCCAAATCCGCGCCCAGGTCTTGATATATGCGTAACTCACAATTCTCCCACCTGCTGCTCCGTTCTTTCTTGGCCCATCGTAGAATATGTTCCTTGTCCAGGAACTGGTGCATTCATACCACCATCGCCCTCGCCGCCTCGTTCGCTCGGGGCTTCTTCGCAAGGGCTCTATGCGCTCTATCCACTTCCAGGGGCCGTGGAAATGCCCCAGCCCCCATCAA
Organism: Scyliorhinus canicula; assembly: GCF_902713615.1. Lineage (NCBI taxonomy): Eukaryota > Metazoa > Chordata > Chondrichthyes > Carcharhiniformes > Scyliorhinidae > Scyliorhinus > Scyliorhinus canicula. The sequence continues at coordinate 53,840,072 of NC_052150.1, forward strand.
CTTTTCCAACATGCTTTCCACATAATCCCTCATGTCCGATCCCTCACTGCCCTCAGGGAGGCCGACAATTCTCAAGTTATGTCTCCTGGACCTGTTCTCCAAGTCCTCCAGCTTCTCCTGTATTCTTTTCTGGCAGTCATTTATCATCTCCACCCAGCACGCTTATATATTCTTCGTGCTCGGACACCTTTTTCTCCACCTCCTGAATCGTACGCCTGTGGGTTTCTTGACCCTGCACCACCTGATCAGTCGATGCCTTAATCGGGTCCAGGGTCTTTTTTTTTTTAAATTTAGGGTACCCAATTTATTTTTTCCAATTAAGGGGCAATTTAACATGGCCAATCCACCTAAGCCTGCACATCTTTTGGGTTGTGGGGGCTAAACCCACGCAAACACGAGGAGAATTTGCAAACTTCGCACGAACAGTGGCGCAGATTGAAACTGGTACCTCGGCGCCATGAGGCAGCAGGGCTAACCCACTGCGCCACCGTGCTGCCCACAGCGTGTCTTTCTTAAGCTTGGCGAAACGTTCTTCAAAAAACTTCACCAGCTGTTCCCGTCGACCACTCTGCCATCTCCCCGCGGGCCTTCTTCTCCGCCATGTTTTCCCGCGTTGCCGGCTCTACCAGCGTCTTTCGTGTTGAACTTTGTCTTCTTACACGGCCACTTCTAGTCGAATTCTCTATACACCAGTGGGGGATTTCTCCTCACACTCCACCAATTTATCCAGTAAAATTCGGAAAAAGACGGGAGAAAAGTTCCAGAAATTCCGTCACAAGCAGGAGCTATCAAATGTGCAACCTACTCCTCCATGGCCGCCACCGGAAATCCAAAGGGATATATTTTAACAAGTGTAATTTCTTTAGATCATTGGGATGCAAGATCACCTACCCCTAACTATGACTTTTGGGTATCTTGAACATCCAGAAAAGATAATTGACGTGTGTCTTTTTGCTCTGTGCTAAAGCATTTTTAAAATAAATGAACTAGATGTAGTAGTGGGAAAGCATAAGATTTAATAGCTGTGAGATCATTGGTAATTGGCCAAATTCATAGCTGAAATAGATGTTTTTGATTGAGCACTTCATCAAGTACATGCGTTTTTAAAAAATGTATGTTTTCAAACACGTGCATGCAGACGCTATGCAGACACCACTTTAATTGCATGGTGTTTGTGGGAAGTGTAACAGTGTTTTTGCAACTTTTCCTGGGACCCACTTTTGGCAACTGGCAGACCTTCACGACCCATAGCGGCCAACCCTTCCGCCACATGCCACGTTCGCGTACCTTTTTTTTAAAAAAAAATGATTTTTATTGAAAAATTTTGAATTTATACAACAACATCAAACCATACTAAAATACCAACGATAACAGTAATGACAACAATCATGAACCTTCGCCCCTCCTCAATGAACAACCCAACATATTAACAACAACTTAAGTTAACACAATGTTAAGTTACATAACCGTAGCGAAAAAATATACAAACTATAATAAGGAACCCCCCCCCCCCGAACACCTGGTGCACCTGTCCTCACCCCCAAAGAACCTACTCATCCTAGTCCCGGACATGTGGGCCCGGTGCAGCACCTTAAATTGGATGAGACTAAGCCTCGCACATGAAGAGGAAGAGTTGACTCTCTCCAAGGCATCCGCCCAAGTCCCATCCTCTATCTGCTCCCCAAGTTCCCCCTCCCATTTAGCCTTCAGCTCCTCCACTGACGACTCCTCCACCTCCTGCATTACCTTATAGATCAGACACCTTCCCCTCTCCGACCCACACCCCCGAAAGCACTCTGTCCATCGTCCCCTGCGAGGGCAGCAAAGGGAATCCCTCTACCTGTCGCCTAGCAAACGCCTTTACCTGCAAGTATCTGAACATGTTCCCTTGGGGAAGCCCAAATTTATCTTCCAGTTCCCCCAGGCCCGCAAACCTCCCGCCAATAAACAGGTCCCTCAATTTGCTGATGCCCGCCCTTGGCCACCCCCTAAATCCCCCATCCTTGTTCCCCGGAATGAACTGATGGTTGCCACCCAATGGAGCTTCCATTGAGCCCCCTGTTTCCCCCCTATGCCGTCTCCACTGTCCCCAGATTCTTAGGGTCGCCGCCACCACCGGGCTCGTGGTAAACCTCTTAGAGGAGAACGGCAACGGCGCCGTTACCATGGCACCCAGGCTCATACCTCTACATGACGCCATCTCCATTCTTTTCCACGCTGCCCCTCCCCCTCCATCACCCATTTACGCACCATTGACACATTGGCCGCCCAATAGTACCCCAAAAGGTTGGGCAGCGCCAGCTCGCCTCTATCCCTCCCTCACTCCAGGAAAACCCTCTTCACTCTCGGAGTCCCATGTGCCCACACAAAGCTCAAGATACTGCTAGTCACTCTCCTAAAGGAGGCCCTGGGGATAAAGATGGGCAGGCACTGAAAGAGGAACAAGAACCTCAGAAGCACCGTCATTTTGACGGACTGCACCCTCCCCGCCAACGTCAATGGCAGCATGTCCCACCTCTTGAACTCCTCCTCCATCTGATCTACATGTCTGGTGAAATTATGTTTGTGAAGAGTCCCCCAGTCCCTGGCCACCTGCACCCCCAGGTACCTAAAACTCTCCCCTGGCCGCCTAAGCGGGAGCCTACCAATTCCTTCCTCCTGGTCTCCAGGGTGCACCACAAACACCTCACTCTTGCCTAAATTTAGTTTATAACCTGAAAAGGTCCCAAACTCAGCTAGCAGCTCCATCATCCCCGGCATCCCTCCCACCGGGTCCGCCACATACAGTAACAGGTCATCGGCATACATCGACACCCTACGTTCCTCCCCACCTCGCACCAAGCCTCTCCACCTCTCTGAATCCCTCAACGCCATCGCCAGCGGCTCGATTGCCAATGCAAATAACACACGGGGGTCAGTGGGCAACCCTGCCTGGTCCCCCGGTAGAGCCGGAAGTACTCTGACCTCCTCCCATTCGTGGCCATGCACGCTATTGGGGCCTCATATAGCAGCTTCACCCATCTAATAAACCCTTCACCAAATCCAAACCTCCCCAACACCTCCCATAAGTACCCCCACTCCATTCTATTGAAGGCCTTCTCCGCATCCAGCGCTACCACTATCTCTGCCTCCCCCTCAATCGCCGGCATCATGATGACATTCAACAATCTCCGCACATTCGTGTTCAGCTGCCTTCCCTTCACAAAACCTGTCTGGTCCTCGTGTACCGCCCCTGGCACACAGTCCTCTATCCTGGTGGCCAGGATTTTTGCCAGCACCTTGGCATCTACGTTGAGGAGAGATATGGGCCTGTATGAACCACACTGCTGGGGGTCCTTGTTCCTCTTTAAGATTAATGAGATCAGCGCTCGCGACACCGTCGGGGGCAAAGTCCCCCCTTCCCACGCTTCATTAAGTGTCCGCACCAGCAAGGGGCCCACTAGGTCCACAAACTTTTTCTAAAATTCCACCGGGACCCCATCCGGCCCCGGTGCCTTCCTTGAATGCATCTGCCGATCCCCTTAACTCGCTCCTCCAGCTCAATTGGCGCATTCAACCCCTCCACCTGCTCCTCCTGCACCTTCGGGAAAGAAAGCCCGTCGAGGAACCTCTTCATTCCCCTCCTCTCCCCCGTTGGCTCCGACCGGTACAGTTCCCCGTGAAAGTCCTTGAAGACCTCATTCACCTCTACCCCCTTCCGCACCACATTCCCACTCTTGTCTCTCACTCCAGCAATTTCCTTTGCCGCATCCCGCTTGCGGAGCTGATGAGCCAGCATCCTACTCGCCTTTTCACCATGTTCGTACACTGCCCCTTGTGCCTTCCTCCACTGTTCCTCCGCCTTTCTAGTGGTCAGCAAATCAAATTTAGCCTGCAGGCTGCGCCTCTCCCCCAACAGTCCTTCCTCTGGTGCCTTTGCGTACCTCCTGTCTACCTCCAGCATCCTTCCCACCAGTCTATCCCTCGCTCCTCTCGCTCCTCTCCCTGTGTGCCCGGATGGATATCAGCTCCCCACGAATCACTGCTTTCAGGGCTTCCCAGACCACCCCCACCTGAACCTCCCCCGTATCGTTCACCTCGAGGTACCTCTCAATACTTGCCCGGATCCTCCTACACACCTCCTCCTCCGCCAACAACCCCACATCCAACCGCCACAACGGGCGCTGGTCCCGCACCTCCCCCATCTCCAACTCTATCCAATGCGGAGCGTGGTCGGAGATTGCAATGGACGAATACTCGGCCTCCTCCACTCTCGGAATCAGTCCCCTACTCACCACGAAGAAGTCTATCCGAGAGTAGACCCTATGTACGTGGGAGAAGAAAGAGTACTCCCCGTGCCCTCGGCCTCACAAACCTCCATGGATCCACCCCACCCATGTGGTCCATAAACCCTCTCAGTACCTTGGCCGGCGGCGGCCTCCTACCCGGCCTAGAGCTGGAGCCCCCAGATCCGGGACCCGTCCCAACATACGCCTCAATGCCTCAAACGACACATTTTTCCCCACCAGAATCGCCACTCCCCGGTTCTTCACATCCAACCCAGAATGGAAAACCTGCCCCACCCATCCCTTCCTCAGACAGACCTGGTCCGCCACCTTCAGGTGGGTCTCCTGAAGCATTGCCACATCTGCCTTTAGCCCCCTCAGATGAGCAAGTACCCTCGACCGCTTCACCGGCCCATTCAATCCTCTCTCATTCCAGATGACCAACCGGATCAGAGGGCGTCCCGCTCCCCTCCCCCGTCGACTAGCCATAGCCCGTCGACTGCCTGCCCCAGGCCAGCACCCCCTTCCCGACCCAGTCCCCACAGCGACAACACCTCACCTCTGTCCCCCCGGCCCCCACCAGCTCCTTCCTGACCCTGCCAGCAGCAACCCGGTATTCCCCTTTCCCCCCCAGGCTAGGAACCCTCCTAGCCGCGAACCGACCTCCATTGTACTTCCGTGGGTCAGCTAACTTCTGCTGACCCCGGAAACTCCCGCCAATAACCCGACCCCTCCCAAAGTGGGATCATCCCTCATCCTATCCCTCCTCCAGGCACCGCTCCAGCGCGGGGAAGACCCAGTTAAGGCCCCGCCTCCCCCTTCATCGTCTCCACCCCCTAGCCCCGCAGCGCGGGAAACCAGAGGAATGCCCGCGCTTTCGCACTGCCCCACCACACCCTTCTGACGCAGCTCCCAAATATCAGCCCCACTCCATACCCCCAACCCGACATAGAATACAACAAACCCCCCCCGACCCTCCCCGCAAGATACAAAACTCAAACAATGCCCTACAGCAAAAGACATAACAGAAGAACACCCCCATAAATAACCATATCAAAATTGCAAAAGTACAGAAAAAGAGAACACAGCAACAGCAGACTCCAGCAATAAAGTATTACAACCTACCCCGCAACCCCCAACCCCTAGTTCGAGTCCAGTTTCTCCGTCCGCACGAAGGCCCACGCCTCCTCCGGGGAATCAAAATAATAATGCCGGTCCGAATAAGTTACCCACAGGCGCGCAGACTGCAACATTCCGAACTTTATCTTTTTCTTGTAAAGCACCTCTTTCGTCCGATTAAACCCGGACCGCCGCTTAGCCACCTCCGCACTCCAATCCTGGTAGATCCGTACTGCCCCATTCTCCCAGTTGCTGCTCTTCACCCACACTCCCGATCACTGAACCGGTGGAACCTCACCAGCACCGCACGCGGGGGTTCATTCTCCTTAGGCCTGCTGGCCAGTACTCTGTGTGCTCCCTCCAGCTCCAAGGGCAGATGGAAAGACCCGGCCCCCACTAGCGAGTTCAGCATCGTAGCCACGTATGTTGTCGGGTCCGACCCCTCC